>NW_021636161.1:0-86606 GCF_004799145.2 Neltuma alba | reverse complement strand
TTTCACATACGTAGTAGCTGAGCTGGAAGCCACAATTGATGAGTCAAGTGCCACTAGGATAAGTAATTGATCAGTTAGATCGAATTAGTATAGAAAGGATTAAATTATTAATGAACAAAGTTTTAAAGACTGATTTTTAAGTGAGTCAAAATTTCAGAAAT
Source organism: Neltuma alba (assembly GCF_004799145.2). Lineage (NCBI taxonomy): Eukaryota > Viridiplantae > Streptophyta > Magnoliopsida > Fabales > Fabaceae > Neltuma > Neltuma alba. Next base: position 86,445 of record NW_021636161.1, on the reverse strand, counting down.
TAAATTAGACTAAGTTAAAAGTTGAAGCACTAAAAATAATAATTTTTCGTCAAAAAAAAATTATTGATATACAGATATTGGCCTAAATAATATAAAAAAAAAACGATTTATTCATACGAGAACTACTCCAACTATAGACGAGGGAAGCTGCGAAGCTGTAGCACCGATGGACGGCGACACCCCCATTTCTTCCCCAAGAAATCATCACAAACATTTTCATACGACTTCCTGTAAAATCGCTAATCCGGTTTCAATGTGTTTCCAAACATTGGAAGAATTTCATCAGGACGCCATACTTTATCACAGAACACCTCCACCATAATTCAAGTGTTAAAAAATCTTGTCTTCTTTGCAAGGAAGATATCATCGGATGCATTTATATTTGCTCAACCGCAAGTTGCAAGTCCTTGAATTTCTGAGAATGTATGACTTGTGATGTGATAAAATCATCGGTTCCAGCAATGGCTAGCTCTGTGTTGAAATAGACAAGTATGCTATGTCTTTCTTCCCTTTTATTGTGTAATCCAGCGACTAGAGAGGTTAGAAATGTTCCTAGAAGCAGAACTATGGATGGTTTTAAGGGTATTTGCTCTTTAGGATTTGGTTTTAGTCCAGTTATCAAGGAATAAGATAGTCAGAACCTATGCTGCGCAGTTTAATTAACACAGAGGTGAATCGAGTGGAAGTGTACTCATTAAGCACAGGGTCATGGAAAGAAATACAACCGGGCAACTTGAAGCGAATAGCTCGAATTTTTCATGGGGAAACTGTAAAACTTTTAACGGAGCTGTGTATTGGACTGGATCAAAGCCACCTGTGGGGGAAGACAAAATTTTTATGGTAGTTTCCTTTGACATAGCAAGGGAAGTGTTCACCTTGTTTCCATCGCCTGCTTTAGATAATAATTCAAATGATAAGTTTACTGCGTGTGACAACAAACTAGCTATTATTAGTGTCACTGTGATGGGAACATCTGGGTCTTCTTTTGTTGATTTGTGGGTGACGGAGGAGGGTAGAGGTGAATTAGAGGAGGGATGGACTTAGACTGAGAAATACGGGAGCAGCACCCATCGATTCTATTTACATCCAGTGACCTTTTGGGGGAATGACATTGTCTGCAATGTAAGTGAACTTCAAGTGAAGAATCAGAAACCAGAAGCGAGTTGTGAGTTAGCGATGTTAATTATCCATGGCTGTTTTTTGGTATTTTTGATTACGTGGAAAGCCTTGTACCAGTCAATTCGCAGAATGGAAGTTCTTATATGCTAAATCTTAGTTATTGCATTGTAGCTTTACTTTTCTACTCCTTTTTAGTGGAATCCCTGATACCCTTTGGAGATGTTATATATAATGATGAACACAGATATTCAGCTACCTATAATATCAGGTTGTTCTGTTTTCTTTCGTATATGAATATGTAATAATTTAGTTTTTGGTGTGTGGGTTATGTGGGACTAGGTGTCTGTGTAAATATAATTATTTTATATTTTATATGAAAAGAAGAAAAAGCAAGAAAAGCAAGTGAAGCAATTTGAAGCCACTAGTTTGTGTAGTTAGTATTACATACAACCTTGACTCGCAGTCAAATTTTGATTAGTTATACATTCTTTAGATATTTTCTGTCTTAAAATAATGAAGATATTCTTCTTTGTAAGATACCACTTGCTACAATTTTTGTTATTTGTATCTCACCATTCATTCTCCTATTGGGGAAAAAAGAAAAAAGTTATAATCAATGATGTGGATTTATCACCACAAGACCCAAAGGAAAGGCATTTTAGCAGGAGAAACATGATTAACTATGTTGTGGCTAAGATTTGAGCCTTGCTTTTAAGCCCCTCTTGCCTATAACACAAGTCAAATTCACTTAAAAGAGACATGCTTTTACCCTACTGTTATCAATCTAAAAGGCATCTGATTATCGTGAACTTAGTATAAAACTTTTGTGGGAATCTGAGCTGGACAATGTTGCTTGTGAGCAGTAATAAAATCAAATTAATTTATATATTTTGCTGGAACCTGTTCCTGTTACACATTCTTGGTTGTTGTAATATATTGCAGCAATGATATAAAACGAAGGTAAGTCATTGTTTTGTTTCTCTTTGGAGTCAAAAGTTAAGAAAGTGTTCCCTCGTTTCTTTTTGGTTTTGAATATGAAATGTGGAGATGTGTGGTTCGTTGCATGTATTTCAACTGATATGGATATCTTAACATCAGATTTCAATGCCATTTGCCTGTAATTGAAGGCAAGGAGCAATTGTCTGTAACGAAGCAATTTTGTTCTGGTCATTCAATATCTGCTTTAAATGTGCTGCTATTGTTGTCTTTTGTGGTCACTTTGTGCTGGCGTATCTGTGTGATGATCACCCCTGTAATAGGGGGGGAATCTGGTGAATATATATTTACAATTAATGTTCAGTCATAGGCTACTGGAAGAAATTACAGAGAGAAGAGGAGAAATATTCAGAGAGAAAAGAAGAAGGTGGCAGAGAGAGGAGACACAAAATTCCACACTTTTCTCCTCAACATTAATGTTCACTTTATACCACCTTAAAGCAAGTCTTCTTCATAATTTGCCTCTTGGTCCCCGCCCACCATTAAAACCTAAAGCTTGCTTATGACAATCTGCTTGTGATGGGAGGTATTAAATTTTAATCGTCAGCTCATATCGGGGCTGAGTTCATGCTACACTTGTGCTGACAACTTCTACCAAACGCTGTTTGGTGTTCTTGTTCAACATTTTTGGTTTCCTCAGCTTGTCTAATGAAGTATAGAAGCATTGGAATTTTTTGTTAAAATTTGACACACTGTCCTGTTTCAGTAATTGTTTGAATGCACAGCTCTTGCACCACTAATCAAGGCCTGCCAAGTAGGATGGTGTATGACACGTCAATGTCCAAACTTGAAACTCTACTGTGAAAGTACTTGGCCCAATTTTAATTGCACGAGTTAATGCCCTTATAACCACATTACTATGCTCCATGGAAGATGCAGCAGTAAGTAAATGTTTCATGAAAGGAGGTAAAGAATTTAAGGCAAAACTTCTATGGTCCCGTTTGGTAAAAAGCATTAAAATGAGAGTAAAATTGAGATTGGGATTAAAAAAATATATTAAAAGAGTGTTTAGTATGAGTGTTGCTTATTACTTACTGGGATTAGATAAATCCATATATATGGGGCTTAGGAACATCATGGAGAAATGTGATATTCCCTATCCTATCTCACATGAGATTGCCTAATCTTATGTAGCAAATAATTACTCATAATAAATACTCTTTAATGGTTTTTTCCAATCCGAATCCCAATCCCTGCTCTTATTTTCAATGCTTTGCGGCAAACGTAATCTATGATTCCTTAATCACATTCCATACTCACATTCTCGTTTTATTCCAAACTGATATTCTTCTTCGATGGATTCCAGTCTGAAAATAATCCTATGTAACTCTTCAATCGCATGAACCTTACCCACATCGAACTAAAAATGAAAGTTGGGATTGTAAAAGACTGAGAAGCATTATTGGAGGGAAGAAGCCTTAATTAGAGCTAAATAAGTAATCAATGTTTTAATCACTACAGTGCAAGAAACAAACAATCATTGTATATTACAAAACTATTTGTAAAAGTATCAATTAAATAAACATGTTGACTAGAAACCACTCTCATCTAGTTCTCAAATCAATAAAAAGTTTTTTCTCCTGTTTATTATTTTCTTTTCGCCAATTTCTTAGCAGTATAACCAAATATAGTCATAAAACCATTCCCTCAATAAAAAACACTCAAAAGAAAAACATGATAAAATTTAAAAAAAAATTTCAATTGAAAGTTTTCCATGCACGTACCTGTTGTGTTCTTCCAAAGTACGTGACATTTTCATGGGTGGTCTGAGTTCAGTATGATTTGATACTCCGAATAGCAGTTGGAGGGCCAAGTGTTTGAGCATGTGGACGGTACTAAGGCCTGACTTGCTTCATTCTCTGGCACATCGGCCGCAGCGGCGATGACAGTGGTGGCGTCTAGCTGTTGCTCTTCTGGATGCCGGACATATGCATCATTCTCCAGCACATAATCACCGCGGCGGCAGTTGCTCTTCAAGATGCCGAACATATGCATCATTCGCCGGCACATCATCGACATCCGTCGTAATGTCTAACAGTTGTTCTTCCAGATACCGGATAGACACATCATTCTCCAGCACATCATTAGCATTATAATGTAGCAGTTGTTCTTCATAAAGTGCATCAACGATTTCATCAATATCCAGCTCCATTGTCATACTGTCTCAAACCTGTAAGTATATATGTCAATTTCAATTCCATATTAATGAAGAGCTTCACGACTATATAGTCACACTTGTACTTACTTGTAATGAATTCAACCAAATAGCAAGATTATATATTTCACAAATCTCAATAATAATGAGACATGAGGAAAGAAAATTCAAGAAATAAAGATATGTAAAGCCTAGTCAAAAGCAAAAAACACGCGCAGGTGAGAGAAAATTGTATTCAGAAAAAATATAATTCAAATTATTAATATGAGATTATCAAGTTTATGAACTTCACAAATACTTGTCAATTTTTAAAACATCACTTTGGGTTTTTGAGATATTTAATTTAAAATTTATATAAAGAAGAGTCAAAACATCTTTTACAAATATCTTTTGCACAGCTATCAAAATGATTTTAATATTCATATAAAAATTGTGAAAAAACTAAATGAATAAATATATATACTTCCTCCAGTCCTAAATATAAGACTCTTTTTGTAATTGTAAATTACACAACAAAAAGAGTCTTTTATTTAGAACCAGAGGAGTACTATATATACTTAAAAGTCTTATTCTCGATTGATATTTCTGATAATTTATATAATTAAGAGTATATTTTTATACATATATAATAGTAATTTTATTATTTATATTATTCTAATGAAAACAATTTAAAAATAATTTTCATATAATTATTCAGTAATTATAATTAAAAAATGATAATTATTTTTTCCCCTTACCCTGAGAAGAAATTTTTCCCCTACCTCGATCCTATTTTGCAGACTTGGATTAATGTTTCTAACATATTTCATCAAAGCCTCCCTAGTTTTGGCATCTCTAGTAGGGTTCAAGTTTTAAGTTTGAAAAGACTGGGACATATGAGATATACATACCGTTGCGATGAGTTCAGTCAAAATAACAAGATGATCATAAGCTTCATAAATCTTAATAATGGGATACAAATTAAAAAAATAAAAACCACTAGTTTAATATTAACGTAAAATATAGTTAATATGGATGTAAAAATTTCGTGGCCTGAAATATAGATATAGACGATGGAAAAAAAAAAAACAATTATCGGATCATAGCTTCAACAAAAAAAAAATATATCTCATATAGGTTTTCCCTCTAAAAAAAAAGTACCATGGGGTGAAAGTTACAAAAAGAAATTATACGTTGTCCAAGAACACCAAAAATTGCGTATTAATTAGGGTTACCTGCTTGGAGATCACGAAGCTACCTTATTAGGAAAGTTGTACAACTCTTATTTGTCACTTATACCTATTTATAATATTTAGGAGAGAAGGCTACAAGTCCAAACAAGATGTTTTAGGAGAAGTGAAAATAAATATTTGATTCATTTTTATCAATGGATAAGTGTATTTTGAGGGGGGAAAAATTAGACAGACTTTAATTTAAAGTATACTAATAGCAGATATATGAATTAACAAATTTCATAGATTTATTAACCTTTGTTTGCTCATTTTTATTTAGATAATAACCTAATTTTACATGCAAATTAAATGAAAGACCCGTCTTTTTGGCCTTAGATAGAATTATTTAATCTTGAGCATTTATTTAACATAACATTTTAATTGACCATGGGAGCAAACCACATCTAATGAGATAAGTTAAAAAGACTTTTTTGCTTTCTGAAATTATCTAACTTCATTTGGTCAAAAAAAATTTTCTAATTTCAAATGATATAATACGCAGTTGGCAAAAAGAAACGTTTTTATGTTATAAAAAAACAATTCCCTATAATAATTTTTAAGAAATAGTTTTAAAAATAAAAATTTAAAAATCTGTCTGAATTATTATTATTAAAAATTACGTCTAAAATGACATAGTGGAGAGTGAAAGAAGAATTTGTTTGAAAATAATCAAATACAACATTCTTGGACTCTTCCCTAATTTTTTTTAATAACAAAATATCAAAAAGATGTTCTTTTTTCTTTTTTTTTTTTTTTTTCTGGGACAATTTTTTAATTCTTGTAGAGTACGTAATGAAAACCATATGTTTCTATTTTTTTTAATAAAAAAACTGTTCTTAAAAACACGAAATCAAATAGGCCCTTAATTTTAATTTAATTAAATTTAAAATAATCAATTTTCAATCTTAATTTGACTCATCCCTTTCTACTAAAGTTGACCGGCCATTGATGTTCATTGATCGATGGCCAGTGCTATTAATGGGTGACCATTGAAAAGAAATATTATTCTGTTAACTAAAATTGTAAAAAAATAATTTATTTTTTTAGTAATTTTCAAATTTTCTGGTGTTTTCATGTATCTTAGCTTCATTTATTAAGAAAAAATTCTTTTTTCAAAGGCTACTCATTGTCAAAGAAGCTTCTCCAAAGAATAAAAATATAGTTTTAAGATCCCAATTATTTTTGAAAACTCAAATAAGCATCATAAAATTCTAAAAAGGAACTATATTCCTTAAAAAATAAGATAAATTAAAATTATTTTTTTAATGAGAGAAAAGTAGAATCTCGAGTATGCGCTTCCGTCACGAGAAAGCATGGCTATTTCCTACAAATATTCATTCATTTAAAAACAAGCGAAATTTCAATCTCACGCAATTACTTACCTTTTGTTATTTTATTTTTCATAAAAAATTATTTTTACCCAAAGATATTTGTATTTTATTAACTGCAAAAAATAAATAGTACAATATACTGTCTCTCAAAAAATTGTTGGAACCCATATTATTGAATTCCAAAATTACAGCATCACTTTATGCTTAATAAATGAAAATGTAAAAAATTGAATTATACACTCAGCTATATAAAATTCTCGGTGACCTTTTTTTAAAAAATTAATATTTGCAACACTATATCTAATTTAAGACCCAACACAGAACGTTCAATGGGGATCTATTGAAGAAAATAATATTTTCGTTTCATACTCTATGATTCCTTAATCACATTCCACACCTATTTTCGTTTTATTCCAAATTAATATTTCTTCTTTGATGGATCCTAGTCTGAAAATAATTCTATAAAACTTATCAATAATATCAACATTACCACACATTAAACTAAAAATGAAAGTTGGGATTGTGAAGCATTTTTGGAGGGAGAAAATGCCTTAGAGCTAAAGAAGCAATCAATATTTTACTCACTACAATGCAAGAAAACAAGCAATCATTGTATACTACAAAGTTAGTTAAAGAAAAACAATCTTTACGCAAGAAATATGCTGGTAGGGTTTACAAATTAAAGAGACTGAACGACATTTGGGGGATTCTGTGTGTTGTAATAAGATTGAGTCATTGCAAGACTTGAAAGAACAGATTGATTTTGATGCTGACATTGGGTTTCAACATCGGGATTGGTGATATCATGGATGCTTCTTCTTCTTCTCTTTTTGTTCCCTTTGTTGATTTGGTGATCAAAGAACTTCTGAGCATGGCTAGCAATCTGAACTGGAGTCCTTGTCTTCACAACGTTTTCAGAAATGTTTTTCCAATTTCCCTTCCCATATGTTTGCAATCCAACCAGAAATAACCTATAATTAGAAAACAAAAGAAAATATATTAGGACATTTATGATTAAAAAAGACAACATCAAAGAATCGAGAAATTTTCAATGCTTACACATACCTGTGTTCTTCCTCAGTCCATGACTTTCCCTTGTGGATATCAGTATGAACATTACTTGGTGTCCCTGAGCTAGACAAAGGTTGGTTGACCAAGTGTTGCCTATTACAGAGCGATGAAAATTCAACGAATGCCTTTGGCAGCAACTGATCATGATGTGGTTGCGGATTATATTGGTGTATGGGATGAATTGAAGAAACAATGTGATTTTGAGGAGTTGAATGTGCATGAAACGGGTTTGATGATGATGAAAATTTCAGGCACATGGGCATCAGATTTGGTTGCGGGTGGACCATTTCGAGTTGCATGTCAGGGGTGGTCTGTGTGATATTTTGTTGCAGGTTAAACTGCTGATTCAGTATTGGACATGTCATTTGAACAGGAAAGCTTGAAGGAACTTGTGGTGGGTTTAATTCATTCATGGGATGTGGCTGATGATGAACTTGAAAATTATGAGGAATTGATGAGGTGAATTGGTGTGTTGGTAGTGACTGATTCAGTGAAATATTTGAAGGATTTTGTTGGTCAAATTGATGCACTGAAGTAATAGTATGAGTTTGAGGAGTTAGACCAGAAATATGATCCATAGAGTTAGTTTGGTGATTATTGTATTGCTCAGCATTGCTAGATATTTGAATCGGTGTATATGTCACCATCTCTTGTCCTTGTAAGACTTGTCTGTTACAAAAGAAAAACATGTTATGAAGATATTAATGATTATATTATTTACTTCCGTGATGCTCATAATGCAAGTGCTATTGAATGAATCTGGGTAGATTATGAAAACTAAATAAATTATTTATTTCTAATAAATGTGATATGATTTTTTTTAAAAATATTTCTATGTATCATGAGATAATATATCAGTTTATAAGTTAAATAAATTAGTTTAAGACTATGAAAAAAGGATAAATTAATTGAGAAACAAGAATTAATATTATATATATATATATATATAAGAGATCAAATGAAGTAAGATCTTACTGTCTTTAGAATGGAAGAAGTAATAAAAATGATATGGTATGTGGTAAATAAATAACAAACAAATTAGAATTTCCAAGCATGTTGGTCAGGAAGTTTGTTAACGTTTTCAAAAAAGAAAAAGAATCAAATTGACTCTCCATACGATGTTATAATTTTCTTTATTATTCGCATCATGTCACCTATATGAGCCCTCTTTAAGTTTTATTATAACAAAAAGCAATTATGATCATTAATATAGCAATATAAAAGGATTAAATACATTTTTTCTACCTCTACTAATTAAGCAATAAAAATTTGTAAAAGTATCAATTAAATAAACATGTTGACTAGAAACCACTATCCTCTAGTTCTTAAATCAGTTTGTTCTATTAAAAAATTTTCTCCTATTTATTATTTTCTTTTTGCTAATTTATTTGCAATATAACCAAACGCATTCATAAGAAAATTCACTCAATCAAAAACACTTAAAAGAAAAACATGAGCAAAAATTAAAAAAAAAAAAAACATCAATTGAAAGTTTTCTAGGTACGTACCTATTGCGTTCTTCCAAAGTACGTGATATTTTCATTGGTGGCTGAGAGTTCAATATGATCTGATACTCTGAATAGCGGTCGGAGGGCCAAGCGTTTGAGCATGTGGACGATACTAAAGCCTGACTTGCTTCATTCCTTGGCACATCACCAGCAGCGGCGATGAAAGGGGTGCTGTCTAGCTGTTGCTCTTCCAGATGCCGGAGATCTGTATCATCCTCCCGGACGTCATCAACGGCGGCGGTTATGGCGTCCAGCAGTTGCTCTTCAAGATGCCGAACATATGCATCATTCTCCGGCACATCATCGACAGTGGTCGTGATGTCTAGTAGTTGCTCTTCCAGATGTCGGATATATACGTCATTCTCCGGCACGTTGACGGCCCCGGCGGGGACGGTGCTGGTGTCTAGGAGTTTCTCTTCAGGATGCTGGACATATTCATCAATATCTGACATGCCAGTGGCCTCTATCAGTTGTAGTTGCTCTTCGAGGTGTTGGGCATATGCTTCATCATTCTCCAGCACGTCGACGGCGGCAGCATGTTGCTCCTCAAGATGCCGGACATATGCTTCATTGTTCTCCGGCACATCATCAGCATTGTAATGTAGCAGATTCCCTTCAAAAAGTGCATCAACGATTCCATCAATATCCTGCTCCATTGGCATTTTGTCTCAAACCTGTAAGCACATCAATTTCAATTTCATATTAATCAGGAGCTTCATGACTATATAATACTTTAATACTACTTTTGTTTATACATATCTACAGACCAGACGAGTTTTTCTACATTTGAAAATAATATTTCTATCAAATTATATAATTAATATTATTTTTTACAGATACATACTAATAAATTCTATTTTTTTATAATATTCTAATGAAAATAATTTAAAAACAATTTTCATAATTATTTAGTTAATTATAATTAAAAGTAATGACTATTTTTTACCCCTCACCCCAGAAGACTCTCTTCCCTTCCTCAATCCTATTTTGCAGACTTGGATTACCGTTCAGACATATTTCGCCAAAACCTACCTAGTTTTCATCTCTAGTAGGGTACAAGTTTTACGTTTGAAAAGATTGAAAAATATGACACATACGTACCGTTTCAATGAGTTGAATCAAATAACAAGATGATTATATGTTTCATAAATCTTAATCATAAGTTATGAATTAAACAAATATAAATAACCACTTCAATATTTATGTAAAACATAATGAACGTGTATGGATATAATCGTTCTATGGCCCAAAATCTATATATATATATTCACACACACGATGAAAATAATAATAACTATCGGACCATAGCTTCAACACAAATAAAATATTATACCGAGAAAAACAAAAACATAATAATTCGTATAGTTTTTCCACAGCAAAAAGTACGATGCCGTAAAATTATAAGAAGAAAATTATACAGTTTTAATATGCATCTAGAAAAGTTAAAGAACACCAAAAATGCATATTAATTAGGATTACCTATGAGAAGTGCATGAAAGTTAAATTCTTTGACTTCAAAAGTTTCCTTGTGGTTTGGCCAAAAAAACAAAAAACAAGTTTCCTTGTGGAGATCGCAAATTAAAGCTCCCTTAGTAGCAAATTTGCACAACTCTAATTAATCATTTATACCTATTTATAATGTTTAGGAGAGAAGGATACAAGTTAAAACAATGTTTAAGGAGAGGTGAATCTGATTCGTTTTTATCAACAATGAATAAATATATTTAATAAAATGTGAGACGGACTTAAATTTAAATTAAATTAAATTAAGTTAATAGCAGATAAAAGAATAAACAAATTTCACAGACTAACTAACCGCTCAACTTTTATTTGTATAATAATCTATTTTTACATATATTTTTACGTGCAAGCTAAATGCAAGTCACACATTTTTCGGTTCTTATATAGAATTATTTAATCATGAGCATTTATTTAATTTAGCATTCATATAAAGATAAGTTTTTACAATTTAGAAAATCATATATATATAAATAAGTCAAAAATATCTTTTACAAATATATGTTGTTGCGCCACAATCGGGATTTGGTCTCAATGATCATATTAGTCAAAGTCAGTTCATCAAGATGTTAAAACATCCGTTTCCAATTTTTTAAATTATCTAATTTCATTTGGTCAAAAAAAATTATCTAATTTCAAATAGATATAATACGCGGTTGGCAAAAGAAATGTTTTTGTGATATATATATAATGAAACGATTCCGTAGAATAATTTTTGAAGACATAGTTTTAATTCACAAAAAAAAAAAGAAATAGTTTTCAAAATAAAAAGCTAAAAAAATCTGCTTAAATTATTATTTTCCAAATATATCTAAAATGGTATAGTGGCGAGTGAAAGAATTATTTGCTTGAAAATATAACATTCTTTGACTCTCCTCTAATTTTTCAAATAACAAACTATCAAAAAGATATTCTGATTTTTTTTTTGTTTTGGTACAATTTTTCATTCTTCTAGAATACATGATGGAAAACATATTTTTCTATTTTTTCTGAATAAAAGACTGTTCTTAAAATGAAAAAAAAATCTAGTAGTCTCTTAAATTAAATTAAATTAAATTAAATTTCAAAAATAATAATTTTTAATTGAAGTGAATATCAAATTAAAATATTACCGAAACAACAAATTAACAAATCTGAAACGTCAAATATGTATTGACTTTTGTTTACTTAATCTTTGTATATATAATAAGTTTGAAGCCAAAAAAATATTTATATAAATAATCTATTTTTAGATACAAAATAAAAACATTCTGTGAAATTAAACTGTATTCAAAGTCAATATAATTTGAAGATTTATTTTTTGATTATTAGATTTATCAAAATTTACAAATATTTTCAATTTTTGCAAGCATATTTGTATGTTTTGAGAGTGTATTACGTAAATAATCAAGTGAAAAACATATTTTTTTATTTTTGAATATAAAACTGTTCTTAAATCACAAAATTAAATAGGCCCTTAATTTAAATTAAATTAAATTTAAAAAATATCAATTATCAATTAATTTTTAATCAAAGGTAATTTTAAATTAAATTGTCGGGGAATTAACAATCTCATAAAACTTCACATATTTATTGACATTTGTTTACTTAATCTTTATATAAATAATCAGTTTGAAGGCAAAAAATATTTATTTAAATAATCTAGTTTTAGATGCAAAATAAACACATTCAATGAAACGTTGTTCAAAGTCAATATAATTTAAAGATTTACTTTGTGATTATTAGGAATTAATTAAAATTTGCAAATATTTTTAATTTTTACAAACATCTTTGTTTTGAGAATGTATTATATAATTTCTTTTCCTGAGACATAAAGAAAGAGTATATTACTTCAGGACCTGTTTGGTTTGAGAGAAATAGGAAAAAAATGTCAATAGCTCAATCCATGGTCTTAATAAGGCCACCCGTGTTATAGTATTGAAGTTCAACAATAACACCTGCAGAAATAAAAAATAAGGATGCAAAAAGAATTATGAGTGATCTCTTAATTCTCAAAACAATCACAGAATCACCCAGACTATAATAACCCACCTTTTAATGGCCGTCTTGTGAGTTTTCTTACGGTGTTAATAACATAAGTTTGTTGCAAAATCACCCGTGTTATAGTACAATATACTGTGTATAAAAACAATCTCGGAACCCACATTATCGAATTCCAAAATTACAACATCACTTTATGCTTAATAAATGAAAATGTAAAAAATTGAATTATACACTCAGCTATACTAATAGTCTAATACTAAGAAACTATATATTTTCATATTTTCAATAAAAAATTACATAATAAAATATGAAATTAAATTTTTTGCTTTTATTTTTTTAATTAGAGAATGCTAATTCAGGATATTTCCCCTTTCTGGGGATATGACAAATATACTTTATCTGCATAATCAGCAATCTGACAAGCAAGGAACATCACTATATATATGATGCAAACATCATTTTTTCTATGCAACACTATATTGCATATAAAATTACAAATTTTAAACCCTGTGTGTTTGCTCCTCTTCATCAGTTATCAAAATTCTCAATGACCATTTTTCAGAATTGAATATTTGCATCACTATATCCGATTTAAGCCCCAACACAGAACGTTCAATGTGGATCTATTGAAGAAAATAATATTTTCGTTTCATACTCTATGATTCCTTAATCACATTCCATATGTACCTAGTTTTGTTTTATTCCAAACTAATATTTCTTCTTTCATGGATTCTAGTCTGAAGATAATCCTATAAAACTTATCAATATTTTGCTCACTACAATGCAAGAAAACAAAGAATCATTGTATACTACAAAATTAGTTGAAGAAAAACAATCTTTACACAAGAAATCTGCTGTTCGGGTTTACAAATTGAAGAGAGTGAACAACATTTGGGGGATTCTGTGGGTTGTAATGAGATTGATTCATTGGAAAACTTGAAGGAACAAATTGATTTTGATGCTGACATTGGGTTTCAACATCGGGATTGGTGATATCATGGATGCTTCTTCTTCTTCTCTTTTTGTTCCCCTTGTTGATTTGGTGATTAAAGAACTTCTGAGCATGGCTAGCAATCTGAACTGGAGTCCTTGTCTTCACAACATTTTCAGAAATGTTCTTCCAATTTCCCTTCCCATATGTTTGCAATCCAATCAGAAATAACCTATAATTAGAAAACAAAAGAAAATATATTAGGACCTTTATGATTAAAAAAGACGATATCAAAGAATCGAGAAATTTTCAATGCTTACACACACCTGTGTTCTTCCTCAGTCCATGACTTTCCCTTGTGGCTATCAGTGTGAACATTACTTGGTGTCCCTGAGTTAGACAAAGGTTGGTTGACCAAGTGTTGCCTATTACAGAGCGATGAAAATTCAAGGGATGCATTTGGCAGCAACGGATCATGATGTGGTTGTGGATTATATTGGTGTATGGGACGAACTGAAGAAGCAATGTGATTTTGAGGAGTTGCATGAAAGGAATTAGATGATGATGAGAATTTTGGGCACATGGGCATCAGATTTGGTTGCAGGTGGACCATTCTAGTTTGCATGCAAGGGAGGGACTGTGTGATACTTTGTTGCTGGTTAAACTGCTGATTTATTGTTGGAGAGGATGTCATTTGAACAGGAAAGCTTGAAGGAACTTGTGGCTGATGATGAACTTGAAAATTATGAGGAATTGATGAGGTGAATTGGTGTGTTGGTAATGACTGATTCAGTGGAATATTTGAAGGATTTTGTTCGTCAAATTGATGCAATGAAATATGATCCGTAGAGTTAGTTTGGTGATTATTGTATTGCTCAGCATTGCTAGATACTTGAATCGGTGTATTTGACACCATCTCTGGTCCTTGTAAGACTTGTCTGTCACAAAAGAAAAACACATTATGAAAATATTAGTGATTATATTATATACTTTTATGATGCTCATAATGCAAGTGCTATTGAACGAATTTGGGTTGATTATGAAAACTAAATAAATTATTTATAATACAATTTTCTACCTCCACTAATTAAGGAATACTAGTTTGTAAAAGTATCAATTAAATAAACATGTTGACTAGAAACCACTCTCATCTAGTTCCTAAATCAATAAAAAGTTTTTTCTCCTATTTGTTATTTTCTTTTCACCGACAGCCATATAACCAAATATATTCATAAAGCCATTCACTCAATCAGAAACACTCAAAAGAAAAACATGAGAAAAATTAAAAAAATTTCAATTGAAAGTTTTCCAAGTACGTACCCGTTGTGTTCTTCCAAAGTACGTGGCATTTTCATGGGTGGCTCTGAGTTCAATATGATTTGATACTCCGAATAGCAGTTGGAGGGCCAAGTGTTTGAGCATGTGGACGGTACTAAGGCCTGACTTGCTTCATTCTCTGGCACATCGGCGGCAGCGGCGATGACAGTGGTGGCGTCCAGCTGTTGCTCTTCTGGATGCCGGACATATGCATCATTCTCCAGCACATCATCACCGGCGGCAGTTGCAGCGTCTAGCAGTTGCTCTTCAAGATGCCGAACATATGCATCATTCTCCGGCACATCATCGACATCCGTCGTGATGTCTAATAGTTGCTCTTCCAGATGTCGGAAAAATACATCATTCTCCAGCACGTTGGCGGTCGCGACAGGATGTTGGTCATACTCATCAGTGGCCTCTATTAGTAGTAGTTGCTCTTCAAAGTACTGGGCATATGCCTCTCAACACGTTCACGGCGGCAGCATGTTGCTCCTCAAGATGCCGGACATATGCTTCATCATTCTCCGGCACATCATCAGCATTGTAATGTAGCAGTTCTCCTTCAAAGAGTGCATCAACGATACCATCAATCTCCATTGGCATAATTAATGTCTTGAACCTGTAAGCACATCAATTTCAAGTTCATATTAATCCAGATCTTTATGACTATATAATTACACTTTAATAGTACTTTTGTTTCTATATTAGACGAGTTTTTTACATTTGAAAACAATATTTCTAACAATTTATATATTTATACTATTTTTACACATATATTCTAGTAAGTTCTACAAATGATATCATTCTAATAATGAAAATAATTTAAAAATAATTTTCATAACTGTTTTGTTAATCATAATTAAAAGTAATACTTATTTTTTCTCCTCACCCCAGAAGACCCTTTTCCCTACCTTGATCCTATTGTGCTGACTTGGATCAGTGTTCTAACATATTTCGCCAAAACCTATACCTAGTTTTCATCTCCAGTAGTGTTCAAGTTTTACGTTTGAAAAGATTGAAAAATATGATACACACACACACAACGTGGAATGAGTTCAATCAAATAACAAGATGATCATATGGTTCATAAATGCTATTAATGAGATATAAATTAAAAAAATAAACACAGCCAGTTCAATACTTATGTAAAATATAATGAACATAATTAGATATAAACATTTTGCCCAAGATATAGATATAGACGATGAAAAAATAAATAACTATCGGATCATAGCTTCAACACAAAAATATTGTACCAAAAATACAAAAACATAATATTTCAGATAGTTTTTCCACAACAAAAAGTGCGATGCGACAAAGTTATAACAAGAAAATTATACGTAGTTTTAATATGCATCTTGGAAAGTTTAAGAACACCAAAAATGTGTATCAATTAGGATTACCTATGAGAAGTGGATGAAAGTTGAATTCTTTGACTTCAAGATTTTCCTTGCGGAGATCACAAAGCTTTCTTGGTAGGACGTTTGTGCAACTCTAATTGATCACTTATGCTTATTTATAATGTTTAGGAGAGAAGCATACAAGTCAAACCAATGTTTTAATTAGGAGAGGTGAATCTGATTCGTTTTTATCAATAATGAATAAGTATATTTAAGAAAATGCGAGACGGACTTAAATTTAAATTAAATTAATTGTAGATAAACAACTTAACAAATTTCACAGATTGATAAACCATTGTTTGCTCACTTTTTATTTATATAATAATATATTTTTACATATATTTTTACGTGCAAACTAAATGCAAGTCACATTTTTCGGTTCATAGATAGAATTATTTAATCTTGAGCATTTATTTAATTTAGCATTCACATAAAGATAAGTTTTTTCAGTTTAGAAAATCATATATATATATAAATAAGTTAAAAATGCCTCCTACAAATATATGTTGTTGCGCCACAATCGGGATTTGGTCTCAACGATCGTATTAGTCAATAGTCAGTTCCTCATGATGTTAAAACAACGGTTTCCAAATTCTGAAATTATCTAATTTCATTTGGTCAAAACAAATTATCTAATTTCAAATAGATATAATAGCAACGTTTTTGTGTTATAAAGCTTTAATAATAAGAGGTTAAAAAAATGTTTGAATTTTGCTCCAAAAAAAAAGTTGAATTATTATTTTAAAAAATTTATCTAAAATGATATAGTGGTGACCAGAGAGTGAAAGAATAATTTGCTTGAAAATATAACATTCCTTGACTCTTCTCTAATTTTTTCAAATAACAGAATATCAAAAGACATTCTGATTTTTTTTTTGGTACAATTTTTATTCTTCTAGAATACATAATGAAAATCATATTTTTCTATTTTTTTTAATAAAAAGCTGTTCTTAGAACAAAAAGAATCTAATAGGCCCTTAATTTAAATTAAATTAAATTTAAAAAATAATCAATTTTCAATCCTAATTTTTTAGTTAAAGGTAATTTTTAATAAAACTATTAGCTCATTAACAAACCTCACAAAATTTCAAATATTTATTGATTTTTTTACTTAATCTTTGTATACTACACAATAAGTTTGATGCTAAAAAAATATTTATATAAATAATCTAGTTTTAGATGCAAAACAAACACATTTACTGAATTAAAATTTATTCAAAGTCAATATAATTTAAAGATTTGGTTTGTGATTATGAGGTTTATTCAAGTTTACATACAAACATCTTTGTATGTTTCGAGAGTGTATTATAAAAATAATCTAATGAAAAACATATGTTTCTATTTTTTGACTAAAAAACTGTTTTTAAATCACAAAATCAAATAGGCCCTTAATTTAAATGAAATTAAATTAGAATAAATAATCAATTTTTAATCTCATTGTTTTAATCGAAGGGAATTTTAAATTATTAGCGAATTAACAGATTAACAAATCTAACAAAACTTCACATATTCATTGACTTTTGTTTACTTAATCTTTATATCAGTTTGAAGCGAAAAAATTAAGTCAATGTGTGCTTCGAAAGTCAGGTAAATGTGGATAAAACTGTAATGAGCGAATTGATAAATAGTAGCTTTTGTATTGTGAAGTAAATTAAACAATATAACTAATAATGCCAATAACAACACCCACACATAGATGGGTTGCAACTGTGCAACTTCTTCTGACTATCAACTAATTTGAAATTCTAAATCATTCTTATTTACGACATTTTATTAATAACAATTGACAACGTCTGAAATGCAAATAACAATACATTTTTGTTGTCATTCCTGATCTTTGATTTTGAAATTTTAAAGGCATTTTTTTTGGAGGATTTTTCCAAGGTTTTGGGCCAAATGTGAAATACTTTTCTGGATAACCCAAAACATTACATATCTAGCCATTGAAAACTTGTATGATGTAGTTATCGATTAAAAATTTGGTTGAAATATTAACTTTTAAATTAGATTTATGAAAATGACGACGTATTCATCAATCAATTGTCCAGCATATGTAGTCTAAAATTGTTTTAATTTTAAACTGTTTTATTATATATCGATGGTAATATGGAAAATATAAACATTTCATGTCCAAAAATATAGATATACACGACAAAGAAAATAACAACTATCGGATCATTGCTTCAACACAAATAAAATAGTAGAAAAGTCACAAATAAAATATCTCATATAGATTTTCGTCTACAAAAAGTACGATGGGATAAAAGTTATAACAAGAAAATCATGCATAGTTTTAATATGCATCTCAAAAAGCTGAAGAACACCAAAAATGCGTAGTAATTAATATTACCTACTTGAAGTGGATGAAAGTCAAAAGTTTTCTTGTGGAGATCACGGAGCTACCTTATTAGAAAATTTGTGATCACTTATACCTATTTATAATATTTAGGAGAGAATGAGAAAAGTTCAAACAAAATGTTTTAGAAGAGGTGAAAACAAATATTTGATTCATTTATATCAAATGATAAGTGTGTTTTTAGGGGGGAAAATATTAGACAATAGCAGATGTATGAGTAAACAAATTTCACAGATTTATTAACCTTTGTTTGCTCATTTTTATTTTCGTTTCATACTCTATGATTCCTTTATCACGTTCCATACCTATTTTCATTTTGTCCCAAACTAATATTTCTTCTTTGATGGATTCTAGTCTAAAAATAATCCTATAAAACTTATCAATAACATCAACTGTACCACACATTAAACTAAAAATGAAAGTTGGGGGATTGTAAAAGATTGTGAAGCATTTTTGGAGGGACAAAATGCCTTAGAGCCAGAGAGGTAATCAATATTTTACTCACTAAAATGCTAGAAAACAAGCAATCATTGTATGCTACAAAATCAGTTGAAGAAAAACAAACCTTTACACAAGAAATCCGCTGTTTGGGTTTACAAATTGAAGAGACTGAACAACATTTGGGGGATTCTGTGGCTTGTAATAAGATTGATTCCTTGGAAGACTTGAAGAAACAATTTGATTTTGATGTTCACACTGGATTTGAAGACCAGGATTGGTGATATCATGGATTCCTTGCAGTTGTCCTTCAAAAAGTGCATCAACGATTTCATCAATATCCAACTCCATTGTCATATTGTCTCAAACCTGTAAGTTTGTCAATTTCAATTCCATATTAATGAAGAGGTTTACGACTATAGAGTTACACTTTAATACTAGTTTTTTATGCATATCTATATATTAGACGAGTATTACAAATTTGAAAACACTGGAAAAATTAAATAAAGTGTACGCACTTGTAATAAATTCAACTAAATAGCAAGATTATATTTTTCACAAATCTTAATAATAATGAGATATATGGAAAGAAAATTCAAGAAATAAAGATCACCAATTCAATCATTGTGTAAAGCATAGTCAAAAGCAAAACACGCGCAAGTGAGAGAAAATTGTATTCAGAATAAATATAATTCAAATTATTAATATGAGATTACCAAGTTTATGAACTTCACAAATATTTGTCAGTTCTTAGGAACATCATTTTGGGTTTTGGACGTATTTAATTTAAAATTTATATAAAGATAATTCAAAAATATCTCTTACAAATATCATTTGAACAGCTATCAAAATAATTTAATATTCACATAAAAATTGTGAAAAAAAACTAAATGAATAAATATATATACTGTGTATACTTAAAAATCTTATCTCGATTCATATTTCTAGTTATTTATATAATTAATAGTATATTTTTTATACATATATAAAAGTAAATTTTATTATTTATGTTATTCTAATGAAAATAATTTAAAAATAATTTTCATAATTATTTAGTTAATTTTAATTAAAAAATAATTATTTTTTTCCCCTCACCCCTGGAAGAAATTCCTACCTCCATCCTATTTTGCAGACTCGGATTAATGTTTCTAACATATTTCAACAAAACCTACCTAGTTCTCATCTCTAGTAGGGTCCAAGTTTTACGCTTGAAAAGAGTGGAAAATATGGGATATACATACCGTTGCAATGAGTTCAATCAAATAACAAGATGATCATAAGCTTCATAAATCTTAATAATGGGATATAAATTAAAAAATTAAAAATCACCAGTTCAATATTAATGTAAAATATAGTTAGTATGGATATAAACATTTCGTGGCCTGAAACAAAGACTTTAATTTAGTTTAATTTAATTTAAATTATACTAATAGCAGATATTTGAATCAACAAATTTCACAGATTTATTAACCTTTGTTTGCTCATTTTTATTTAGATAATAACCTAATTTACATGAAAATTAAATGCAAGACCCGTCTTTTTCGGCCATAGATAGAATTATTTAATCTTGACCATTTATTTAATTTAACATTTTAATTGAGCATTGGAGCAAACCATATCTAATGACATAAGTTAAAAAGACCTTTTTTACATTCTGAAATTATCTAATTTTATTTGGTCAAAAAAAATTATCTAATTTCAAATATATATAATACGCAGTTGGCAAAAGAAACGTTTTTGTGTTATTAAAAAACAATTCCCTATAACAATTTTTTAATAAATAGTTTTAAAAATAAAAATTTAAAAGTCTGTCTGAATTATTATTATTATTATTAAAAAATACGTCTAAAATGATATAGTGGAGAGTGAAAGAAGAATTTACTTGAAAATAATCAAATACAACATTCTTGGGCTCTTCCCTAATTTTTTTAAATAAAAAATATCAAAAAGATGATCTGCTTTTTTTTTGGGACAACCTTTTTTATTCTTCTAGAATATATAATGAAAACCATATATTTCTATTTTTTTGAATAAAAAACTGTTCTTGAAAACACGAAATCAAATAGGCCCCTAATTTTTTGGCCAAAAAAATAGGCCCCGAATTTTAATTAAATTAAATTTAAAATAATCAATTTTCAATCTTAATTTGACTCATCCCTTTCTACTAAAGTTGACCGGCCATTGATGTTCATTGATCGATGGCCAGGTGGGTGACCATTGAAAAGAAATATTATTCTGTTAACTAAAATTATGAAAAAAATTAAATTATTTTTTAGTAATTTTCAAATTTTATAGTGTTTGGCCGTTTTCACTTATCTTAGCTTCATTTATTAAAAAAATATATATTCTTTTTTCAAAAGCTACTCATTGTCAAAGTAGCTTCCCCGAGTAATAAAAATATATTTTTAAGATCCCAATTATTTTTGAAAACTCAAATAAGCATTATAAAAATTCTCAAAAGGAACTCTATTCCTTAAAAAATAAGATGAATTAAAATTATTTTTTTAATGAGAAAAAGTAGAATCTCGTGTATATACTTCTGTCACAAGAAAGCATGGCTATTTCCTACAAATATTCACTCATTTAAAAACAAGCGAAATTTCAATCTCACGCAATGCGTACCTTTTGCTATTTTATTTGTCATAAAAAATTATTTTTACCAAAAGATATTTGTATTTTACTAACTGCAAAAATTAAATAGTACAATATACTGTCTATCAAAAAAATCTTGGAACCCATATTATTGAATTCCAAAATCACAACATCACTTTATGCTTAATAAATGAAAATGTAAAAAATTGAATTGTACGCTCAGCTATGCTAATAGTCTAACATTAAGGGGGTGTTTGAATAGAAATCAAATTATGGTTTCAAAAGTGCTTTTACAGTTTAGAAAATAAATATGTGGAGGAATTTACCTCGTTTTGCAGAAAAGTGCTTCTGAAACATGGTTTGGAGGTTGCCAAGCACCTCCTAAGAAACTATATATTTTCATATTTTCATATTTTCAACAAAAAATTACATAATAAATATAAAATTAATTTTTTTATTTTTTTAATTAGAGAATGATAATTCAGTATATTTCCCCTTTCTGGGGTTATAACAAATATACTTAATCTGCATAATCAGCAATCTAGTGTGAAAATAATATTTTCGTTTCGTACTCCATCATTCCTTAATCACATTCCATATTCGTTTTATTCCAAACTCATATTTCTTCTTTGATTGATTCTAGTCTGAAAATAATCCTATAAAACTCATCAATATTTAACTCACTACAATGCAAGAAAACAAAGAATCATTATATACTACAAAATTAGTTAAAGAAAAACAATCTTTACACAAGAAATCTGCTGTTTGGGTTTACAAATTGAAGAGATTGAACAACATTTGGGGGATTCTGTGGGTTGTAATAAGATTGATTCATTGCAAGACTTGAAGGAGCAAAATGATTTTGATGCTGACATTGAGCTTGAACATCAGGATTGGTGATATCATGGATGCTTCTTCTTCTTCTCTTTTTGTTCCCCTTGTTGATTTGGTGATTAAAGAACTTCTGAGCATGGCTAGCAATCTGAACTGGAGTCCTTGTCTTCACAACATTTTCAGAAATGTTCTTCCAATTTCCCTTCCCATATGTTTGCAATCCAATCAGAAATAACCTATAATTAGAAAATAAAAGAAAATATATTAGGACATTTATGATTAAAAAAGACAATATCAAAAAACTGAGAAATTTTCAATGCTTACACATACCTGTGTTCTTCCTCAGTCCATGACTTTCCCTTGTGGCTATCAGTGTGAACATTACTTGGTGTCCCTGAGTTAGACAAAGGTTGGTTGACCAAGTGTTGCCTATTACAGAGCGATGAAAATTCAAGGGATGCATTTGGCAGCAACGGATCATGATGTGGTTGTGGATTATATTGGTGTATGGGACGAACTGAAGAAGCAATGTGATTTTGAGGAGTTGAATGTGCATGAAAGGAATTAGATGATGATGAGAATTTTGGGCACATGGGCATCAGATTTGGTTGCAGGTGGACCATTCTGGTTTGCATGCAAGGGGGGGCCGGTGTGATATTCTGTTGCGGGTTAAACTGCTGATTTATTATTGGGGAAGATGTAATTTGAACAGGAAAGCTTGAAGGAACTTGTGGTGGGTTTAATTCATTCATTGGATGTGGCTGATGATGAGCTTGAAAATCATGAGGAATCGATGAGGTGAATTGATGTGTTGGTAGTGACTGATTCAGTGGAAGATTTGAAGGATTTTGTTGGTCAAATTGATGCAATGAAGTAACAGTATGAGTTTGAGGAGTTGAACCACAAATATGATCCATAGAGTTAGTTTGATGATTATTGTATTGCTCAGCGTTACTAGATACTTGAACCGGTGTATTTGTCACCATCTCTGATCCTTGTAAAACATGTCTGTTAAGAAAAACATATTATGAAAATATTAGAATGGCAGGAATAAATAATAAATGATATGATACGTGGTGAATGGTTAAACAAATAAATTAGGATTTGTAAGCATGTTACTTATGAAGTTTGTTAACGTTTTTAAAAAAGAAAAAAAGAATCAAATTAACTCTTCATGTGATATTATAATTTTATTTATTATTCCGCTCCCTTCACCTATCTGAACCGTGTTTATGTGTTATTATAACAAAAAGCAATTATCATCATTATTTAGCGACATAAAACGATTAAATACAGTTTTCTACCTCCACTAATTAAGCAATAAGAATTTGTAAAAGCATCAATTAAATAAACATGTTGACTAGAAACCACTCTCATCTAGTTCCTAAATCAATAAAAAGTTTTTTCTCCTATTTGTTATTTTCTTTTCACCAACAGCCATATAACCAAATATATTCATAAAGCCATTCACTCAATCAGAAACACTCAAAAGAAAAACATGAGTCCGGTCAAAAAAAAAAAAAGAAAAACATGAGAAAAATTTAAAAAAAAATCAATTGAAAGTTTTCCAAGTACGTACCTGTTGTGTTCTTCCAAAGTACGTGGCATTTTCATGGGTGGCTCTGAGTTCAATATGATTTGATACTCCGAATAGCAGTTGGAGGGCCAAGTGTTTGAGCATGTGGACGGTACTAAGGCCTGACTTGCTTCATTCTCTGGCACATCGGCGGCAGCGGCGATGACAGTGGTGGCGTCTAGCTGTTGCTCTTCTGGATGCCGGACATATGCATCATTCTCCAGCACATCATCACCGGCGGCAGTTGCAGCGTCTAGCAGTTGCTCTTCAAGATGCCGAACATATGCATCATTCGCCGGCACATCATCGACATCCGTCGTGATGTCTAATAGTTGCTTTTCCAGATGTCGGAAAAATACATCATTCTCCAGCACGTTGGCGGTCGCGACAGGATGTTGGTCATACTCATCAGTGGCCTCTATTAGTAGTAGTTGCTCTTCAAAGTACTGGGCATATGCCTCATCATTCTCCAACACGTTCACGGCGGCAGCATGTTGCTCCTCAAGATGCCGGACATATGCTTCATCATTCTCCGGCACATCATCAGCATTGTAATGAAGCAGTTCTCCTTCAAAGAGTGCATCAACGATACCATCAATATCCAGCTCCATTGGCATGTTGTCTTGAACCTGTAGGCACATCAATTTCAAATTCATATTAATCAAGATCTTTATGACTATATAATTACAGTTTGATACTACTTTTGTTAGTGCACCTTGAAAACAATATTTCTACCAGGCAAAAAAAAAAAAAAACAAAGAAAACAATATTTCTAACCATTTATATAATTATACTATTTTTAAACATATATACTAGTAAGTTCTATAAATTATATCATTCTAATAATGAAAATAATTTAAAAATAATTTTCATAACTGTTTTGTTAATTATAATTAAAAGTAATAGTTACTTTTTCTCCTCACCCCCGAAGACCCTTTTTCCTACGTCGATCCTATTTTGCAGACTCAGATTAGTGTTCTAACATATTTTGCCAAAACCCATACCTAGTTTTCATGTGTTCAAGTTTTACCCAAGATATAGATATAGACGATGAAAAAAATAATAACTATTGGATCATAGCTTCAACACAAATAAAATATTGTACCGAAAAATACAAAAAACATAATATTTCAGATAGTTTTTCCGCAACAAAAAGTGCGATGCGACAAAATTTATAACAAGAAAATTATACGTGCTTCTAATATGCATCTTGGAAAGTTTAAGAACACCAAAAATGTCTATCAATTAGGATTACCTATGAGAAGTGGATGAAAGTTGAATTCTTTGACTTCAAGATTTTCCTTGCGGAGATCACAAAGCCTTCTTGGTAGGACGTTTGTGCAACTCTAATTGATCACTTATGCTTATTTATAATGTTTAGGAGAGAAGCATACAAGTCAAAGCAATGTTTTAGGAGGGGTGAATCCGATTCGTTTTTATCAATAATGAGTAAGTATATTTAAGAAAATGCGAGACGGACTTAAATTTAAATTAAATTAATTGTAGATAAACAAATTAACAAATTTCACACATTGATTAACCATTGTTTTCTCACTTTTTATTTATATAATAATATATTTTTACATATATTTTTACGTGCAAACTAAATGCAAGTCACAAATTTTTCAGTTCATTGATAGAATTATTTAATCTTGAGCATTTATTTAATTTAGCAGTCACATAAAGATAAGGTTTTTCAATTTAGAAAATCATATATATATATATATATATGAATAAGTTAAAAATGTCTCCTACAAATATATGTTGTTGCGCCACAATCGGGATTTGGTCTCAACGATCATATTAGTCAATAGTCAGTTCCTCATGATGTTAAAACATCGGTTTCCAAATTCTGAAATTATCTAATTTCACTTGGTCAAAACAAATTATCTAACTTCAAATAGATATAATGCGCGGTTTGCAAAAGAAACGGTTGTGTGTTATAAAGCAGCAATTCCGTACAATAATTTTTTAATAAGGGGTTTTAATTTCACAAAAAAAAAAGAAATAGTTTTAATAATAAGAGGTTAAAAAAAATATGTTTGAATTTTGCTCCAAAAAAAAGTTTGAATCATTATTTTAAAAAATATATCTAAAATGATATAGTGGTGACCAGAGAGTGAAAGAATAATTTGCTTGAAAATATAACATTCCTTGACTCTTCTCAAATTTTTTCAAATAACAAAATATCAAAAGATATTCTGATTTTTTTTTTGGGTACAATTTTTTATTCTTCTAGAATACATAATGAAAATCATATTTTTCTTTTTTTTTTTTAACAAAAAGCTGTTCTTAGAACAAAAAGAATCTAATAGGCCCTTAATTTAAATTAAATTAAATTTAAAAAATAATAAATTTTCAACCCTAATTTTTTAGTTAAAGGTAATTTTTAATAAAACTATTAGCTCATTAACAAATTAACAAACCTCACAAAATTTCAAATATTTATTTATTTTTTTACTTAATCTTTGTATACTACACAATAGGTTTGATGCTAAAAAAATATTTATATAAATAATCTAGTTTTAGATGCAAAACAAACACATTTACTGAAATTAAAATTTATTCAAAGTCAATATAATTTAAAGATTTGGTTTGTGATTATGAGGTTTATTCAAGTTTACATACAAACATCTTTGTATGTTTCGAGAGTGTATTATATAAATAATCTAATGAAAAACATATGTTTCTATTTTTTGACCAAAAAACTGTTTTTAAATCACAAAATCAAATAGGCCCTTAATTTAAATGAAATTAAATTTGAATTAATAATCAATTTTTAATCTTATTTTTTTAATCGAAGGGAATTTTAAATTATTAGCGAATTAAGTGATTAACAAATCTAACAAAACCTCACATATTTATTGACTTTTGTTTACTTAATCTTTATGTCAGTTTGAAGCCAAAAAATGAAGTCAATGTGTGCTTCGAAAGTCAGGTAAATGTGGATAAAACTGTAATGAGCGAATTGATATAACTAATAATGCCAAGGACAACACCCGCACATAGATGGGTTGCAACTGTGCAACTTCTTCTGATTATCAACTAATAAATTCCCGTGCATGGCACACAGAATTAAAAAAAAACATATTTATTTATGTTTTCATTGCTGTAACAATCTATACTTGGGAAAACAAAAACAAAAAAAAATACTCCTCCGGTCCTTAATATAGAATCCAATTCTTGAATTAGTTTTAGTCCCAAATATAAGACCCACTTTTCATATTTATTATTTTTTTCTAAATTACCCTTATGGATATTTCTTTAACCACAATCAAGTAGAAGAGGGAGATGTGGTATAAACTAAAATAAAGTGTTATTTATAATTATATAGCTAAGGTAACAAATTTTAAAATAGTACAAGTTATATATATATACTACCTCTGATCCTAATTATAAAACCTCGTTTGTAGATCACAAATGACTTCAAATGAGATCTTATAATTAAAACTGAAGGTAATATAATTGAACAAGTTTTTGTTTATTTCTATCTTTTCATCACTAATAAATCCCCGTGCATGGCACAAAGAATAAAAAAAACATATTTATTTATGTTCTCATTGCCGTAACAATCCATACTTTGGGGGGGGGGAATACTCCTCCGATCCTTAATATAGGATCTAATTCTTAAATTAGTTTTGATCCTAAATATAAGACCTACTTCTCATATTTATCATTTTTTCTAAATTATCTTTATGAATATTCCTTCAACCATAATCAAGTAGAAGAGGGAAATGAGGTATTAAGAAAGATGATTATGGTGTTTTAAAAAAAATGTGTCACTTTTTTTTTATAATTAACTAACTTACCTAACTTTTTTAATCTAATCAAATTAGTTAAATGGATCTTATATTAAAAACTGGACGAGTATTGTTATTTGCAGTGAGGAAGATTTGTTTTTGGGAAAAAAAATAGTAAGTTGTCATTTTTTTAATAAGAGATTACAACATCATGCGGACATTCTTTTGTGTAATGGCAGGATGGTCAGAACCGTTTTTATGTAAAAATAAAATCATTTAAAATGTGAGAAACAGTCCTATTCATAGGGTCAGTCCGCCAACTTCGTCTGGACTACAGCATATGGAAAGCAGAGAAATTATACTAAAGGAGCGTCTGGTGTATTTTACTTGTTACGCATATCATGTTTATCACTATCAGAACGTATAATCTGCAACAAAAGGGAAATATGAAAGCATGATTTACATAACGAGTTTTGGGGAATTAAATAATTAATCTCTTTAAAAAAGCTCTGCCCGTAAGTTTAGATCCAAAACATAATTTTGATGAGAAATTAAGAGGTGTTTGGATAAAAACTAAACCATGGTTTTAGAATTATTTTTATTATATACAAAGTAAATATGTGAAAGAGTTTCTCTCATTTTGTGAAAAAATACTTCTCATATTTTTATTTTTGGACGCACTTAGTTTAAGCAACCTCATATTGGCCCCGGAAATACTCCGATTTATTGTTTAAAAAAATTCAGAAAAACGGAAAACGAAACGGCACGTTCTCATGTTGGTTCCTCCAATTCCTAAACCGTGAAACATTCGTCGATTGAGGCCAGGGCTTTCCTAGAGATATCTGTTTCTCCCACGCTTGATAGGTTCTCTTATACTACCTCCGATCCTTAACATAGGACCTGATTAAATTTTTAATTTGCTCCTAAATATAAGACCCTAATCTACTTTGTCTCTAATATTTATGTATTTTTTTTAAGATAGTCTTTCTAACAACAGTAGTTCTAGCTAATACATTTAATTAGTAAGGATATTTTAGAAAATACAACACCTATTTATGACAAAAAAACTAATTTAATTTTTTTCCTTAATCTCTTCAAATTAGTCAACTAATTCTTATAATTAGGACAAAAAATAGTACATAGGACCAAGATTTCAAAGTGTGGAAATTACACAAATGGGTTCTACCTCTACCAATAAGAACCTTTTCATTATCTCTAAGATATAATGCGTTTAAATACCTCGAAAGCATTCATGAACAAGCACCCAACACCTGGAATTTTTTTTAGATCTTATATGTCTTGGAAGTTTATTTTCATAGTAAAAATACTTCAGCGGTTATTCACCGTTAAGTTTGACTATTAAATTATATGATTTGACTAGTATTTTTAACGTTTAAACTTAATAGCAGATAATGATTCAGGACAGAAATGCTATAAAACAAAACTTTAGGACATATAAGGGCCAAAAAAAAAAACTCACAGGCTTTCTTAGATACTTTTGGGATATTTAAACACTTTATCCTTAATCCCTAACAACACTCTTAATCCAGCACTCTACCAACCATGCTGGATCTCGTTAGATGTCGATTATATTATTATATTATTAATATTAATACGCATCAATCATTCTAAACGAAAGAAACAAATCCTAAAGAAAAAATATACCTTAAATTTTTAATTTGCAGGAGTAAAACAATTTGTAAATTAAAATAAATTGTTGTTTATAATTGTATAGCTAAGGTAACAAATTTTAAAATAATACAAATTATATATATCAAGAAGTTTTTGTTTATTTCTATCTTTTCATCACTAATAAATTCCCCGTGCATGGCACAAAGAATGAAAAGTATATTTATTTATACTTTGATTGCTATAACAATTTATACTTAGGAAAATAGAAAATATAATTATTTGTAATAACTAAGAATTTTTTTGAAAAAATAGGAAATTTTCATTTTTTAAATTAAAATCATTAAAATATTTTTTTTTCCATTTTGCCACCTTCATTTGTCTTAAATCAAACAGAGGGGGAGCGAGTTTTTCTTTTGGTTTTTTTTTCTTAACATCCCCTAACAACATTTTATGATTAAAGGATTAGATGTATGATTTTAAAGTTAAAGGATGAAATTAAAATTTTGTATAAAATTACAAGACCAAATGTATACTTTAGCTTTTCTTTTGTATTTTTGTTAATTGTATGCCATATGTAATCAAAGAATAATATAAACACAATTGTTAAACAAAATTATGTATTAATCCTCTTACAATCCCAAATGTATCAACTAGTTGGGGTTAGTTTTAGTCCCAAATATATTTCATTGATCTACCATGTCCCTCATATTTTTTTACCCTTTCCCAAACTAATTTACTAACTTATAAACTAATATATAATATAATATAATATTGTATGAGATATTAAATCATATTTGTTATAATTAACTAATTTAATTTTTTTAATCTGTTCAAATCATTTAAGTGATTTTTCCATTAAGAATGGGATGAGTGCTATTTTTCAAAAACTAGAGCGCTATGCGCGCTCAATGGTTCGATGTGGAATTTTTTTTGGTATACGATGTGCATTTTTTGTTCACATAGGGAAAAAAGAGGGAAACGGGGGGGAAAAAAAAAAGAAGGGAAAAGTGGTTCCCTGTCTCTGTAGAGTTAGGAATCAGGACCGACCATTCAGGACTGACGGGCTTAAAAGGGCCGGCTCTCCAGGGCTAAAATTTTTAAAATACCCAAATTTGCTAGGCCCGACCCTTAAACTACAAGGCAAGGGCCGCCCTGCGGGCTTTTGGCCCGTTTAAAAAAAAACTATTTTTTATATTTATCATATTTTTTTATAAAAATATAAAAATCAATCAATGAAATTATTAATAAAAGACATAAGTATGAATAAAATTAAGTTACAAATATAAAATATCATCATATATAAATATTCATCAACATCTAAGAACATCTAAAACATTTATTAATAAGATAACAACATCTAAAGGTTTTATTGATAATGCAATTGTACAATAAATAAACATTATCATTAATCTTTTGAAACTTCATCATCACTATAATTAATTACTTTTCTTCATAAGTATGCTTTTCTTTCATAACAAAAATATGAATTTTTTCTTCTTTATAAGAATTTTATTTTTAAATTTTACAATCTAACTATTATTTTACTTTAATGTGAGATACATTATTGTTGAAACTCATGAATTTCTAATTCAAATTATAGAATCACAAGCTATATAAGTATAAAAAGATTCTATTATCAGATATATATAGTTTAAAAATATCAACGCATATAATATAAATTAAATCATTATTAAAGTCCAAATTAATTCATTTTTTAAAAATTTAATTGGATAAATTATTGTCTAAAACTAAATTTAATTTTAAAATGATAATAATAACTAAATATTTGAAATATTATTAACAATGTAAAAAAAATAACATTAATATTATATAAAAAATTATAAAAGGGCCGGCCCGCAGCCCTCCAAGGCCAGCCCTTTTAAGTCCTCGACCTTCCAGGACCATCCCTCCAAGGCTTATTTCTCATTTTAAGAAAAAAATATCAAGTCGGATCCTCATAATTTCATGGCCTAAACGGGTTCGCCCCGACGAGGTCGGCTCGTTTTCCCTGCTCTATCTCTGTATACCAAAAAGAAAATCTTAAATGAGCTTTTGGAGGTAAAAGGTGAGGGCCAGATGCATTGAGCTCGCCATCGGCATGTTTTTTGAGATGTATAACTGTCTAATTTAAAAAGCAAAATGTTGAATGCCAAGAATTAAAAACAACTTCTTCTTTCGTTTACGGCCGGTGAAAAAGGAAACAAAAAGAGTAGAGTGTGGGGCAATGGAAGGAGGCATGAGGTGCGGGGAACGGAATGTTCTGGACTTTGGGCGCCCCTCTTCCATGCCAACCTGGCTTCGTCACTGGGCCCCACTATGAAATATCATTTATACGTCATGTAGTTTTGAAATTGTAATTTTTGTTTTTTGTTTTTTCTTATAACTTAAAGTTGCTTAAATTTCTCCTTCGATGGATGTCTAGAAATCTGATTTCGGTTAGAGGACGAACTTTATGATTAATCTATCTCTTTTGTTCAACGGCAACAACTATTCGGTAAATTGGTAAAAAAGCTGTTTTCTTTGTTCGACATTTTCTAATTTGCACTTCATGAGATGTCAGGCATACGAATAAAAACAGGAGACGTGAATAAAAGAAGTAAAATAATTAAAATTTTAAGAAAATAGAAAAACTTGGATATTTTCAGAGGTTTGTTATGGGAAGACGACAAAACTGAGCTCCGTTGAGGCGCAGTACAGCACGGGGAGAGGAAAGCATTTTCTGCTGATTGTTTCCTTCTGAACGCCATTTTTCCCTCTGAAATTTCTCTTCGTCATAAAACTCTTATTCTGCATTCTTCTACTGTTCACAGCCTCTGCTTTCTTGAGACGCTACTGTTTCACCTTCTCTCTGAGTGCTTTCTTCCTGCTGTGATCTCGTTATTGATGTGTGCACACACCTCCATTGATAGACGCAGCAGAGCATTGGCAGAGAAAAGCATTTTCTGGCTCATAGTTTCTCTCTAAATGCTATTGGTTCCTTCTGAAATTTCGCTTCAGGTACCACCGCCTATGAGTGCTTTCTTGTTTCTGTGATTCCCTTTGACTGCTTTGAGTACTGGAGAACTTATATTGTCTGCCATTGTTCTTGCTTATTCTACTTTCTCGCTCATAGTTTCTCTCTAAATGCTGTTGAATAATACAGTACTCGTTTTCTGCCACTGTTCTTGCCTAGTCTACTTTTTACTGGAGAATTTATATTTCACGTAGCACCACTGTTACTCTTTTTCTTTTTCTTTTTTTGGCCATCGCACTTCCGTTACATTTCTTTACTCCGTTGTTTTCAAGACTGGTTTCCGAGCTCAACCGTTTGGTACATTTCTCATTCTTTCCCTGTATGGTATACCTGTTCCCAATGCTTCTCATTCTTGCATTATTTAATCTTGTGTTTTATTTTAAGCTGTAAACTGATTCTTCTCATCGTTTTCTTCCCTGCGCTCCGTTCTTGTTACTTTAATCTTGTGTTACTGCTCTGATTCCTGTGACTGCTCACTGATATTTCCTTCTGCCTATGATCTTTTTGAGATTTTGAATAATACAGCACTCATTTTCTTCTAGTGTTCTTGCCTACTCTATTTTGTACTGGACAATTCCTGTTCGCTGCCTGTTCCATTTTTTCCCCCTCCTATCACGCTGCTGCCACATTTCACTTCTCTGTTATCTTAAGATTGGTTTCTTACCTTGAAAGTTTGGTGTATTTCTTCTCTTCCGTACGCTCTGTTCTTGTTTGTTTAATCTTCTGTTATTGCTGTGATTTTCTGTGACTGCTTAGAGTTCTATGACTGATATTTCCTTCTCCCTATGAACTTTTCCCTCTTAAAATCTCCCTATGACTTATGTTTACCTTTTTTTTCCCCATCACGCTAGTGTTACATTTCACTACTCTGTTATCTTAAGATTGGCTTCTCACGTTTGTTATATTTCTTCTCACCGGTTTCTTCCCTAGGCTCTGTTCTTGGTAGTTTAATCTTATGTTATTGCTGTGATTCCCTCTGACGGCTTAGAGTTCCATGACTGATAATTCCTTCTCCCTATGAACGTTTCCCCCCTAAATTTCTCCCGTCTAAACATTTTATACTACTGTCGGTTACTGTCATTTCACATCCTCTGTTATTTTTCCAAAAGTCAGGGCACTTTCTTGTGTAATCTTCTTCTCGGGAGACCCAAAAGGTATTTCCTTTCACGTAATAGTAAAAATATGCAGAA
Organism: Neltuma alba; assembly: GCF_004799145.2. NCBI lineage: Eukaryota > Viridiplantae > Streptophyta > Magnoliopsida > Fabales > Fabaceae > Neltuma > Neltuma alba. The sequence continues at coordinate 52,534 of NW_021636161.1, read as the reverse complement.
TTTTTTTTTCGAATGAGTCTTCTAAATATTTGATTATCTTCCTGAAATTTTTTCGAGGAAACAGGACATAAGCACTCATGCACTTTTTTTGTTGTTATAAATGTGAAAATACAAAGAATTTCAAAATTTTCCCTTCACGCACGATTATGGTGAATAACTAGAACTAAAACTACTACTATCTATTATGCAGTAGCCAGCAAGTTCATTAACCACTAGCAATTTAATATTATTTTTAATTTATATTTTGATATTTGGTGATTTCTTTGAATAATTGCAATGTAAACTTTTTTTAAAAAAATTATCTTTTCATAGAATTTTTCATGACAATTAAGAATTTATTATGTTTTTTTGTTGGATTTTTATAACACAAATATGGCATTGTCACTGCTCTAATTTCTCATTTATTAAATAATGTGTTATTATAATATTTTTTTAAATTGAGGTCTATGTGATAACAATGTTTTGTACGGCGCGCAAGGAGAAATTTTAATTTTATAATTAGTTAGATGCTTTCATTCATAATTAATGAGGATTTAGTATACAAAAGCTTAATTAACTTCTGTTTTGCCGGAAATCCAAAATCCTAATCAATTCTTGTGTTATATTTTTAAATTTAGTTATTATGAATAAATAAATTTTTAACACAATTTTCAACAAATATTATTTCTTTTAATTATCGGTGGGATATGCAGATGAAGAAGTACCTTTTCTACGGCAGTGGCATTGTGCTCCTATGGACCTTGACACGCTATATTCGCAGCCGCAGGTATATTACTATTTTCATTCATCCAAATGAAGGTTAATTCGGTTTGCCCATTACTGTGATACGTAGGTTAATTGTCATTTATAAAAATTCAAATGTGAAATTCTCATTTTTGCTTTTGTGAATTTTCAAATATTTTTTTATACCTTTTTAAGTAATGCTAATTAACACAAATGAAAATTTGAAGGTACGTTAACTTTTCCAGATTGATTTTTCTAAAATTCGAATGCCTTGCAACTCACAAGGATACACAAATAGGAAGAAAGGCGATCTCCCTGTCGTAGACCTCTTTGCGGCATAATGAAACTGCTAGTTCTAACTTCCATCTCAACAGTAAAAGACACAAGCAACACAATTCATGATCTCAGACAACCATCAAAGAACCTAAGCACCAAATGATGAACAGAAGGGCTTACATATCCCAAGAATGCTGATAAGAAAGTCCGGGGGGAAGCCATTTGGCCCCGGGGCTTTAAGACCGCTCAGATAAAAAATAAGGCAGCAGCACGAATCTGATCATTTGTAATAGGCAGAAGCAAATTCTGATTATCTTGAGCAGAAACTAAAGAGTCCACATAACACAATTGAGTTAAAATCCCCTCCCATAGAACAAATAAATAGCGGCCTTATGAAAAAAGCGAGTATTAGAATCTGCCCACTTAAGCCAGTTATTTCTATATCTGTAAACCATTATTTTTCATCTATAACCCAAAGACCTTCAATCTGGTCAACTATTAAAGTTGCTTTAGTGGTTTTTCCCCTGACCAGCCACCTTTATAACAGAGTTTTTAAGTCCTACAACAGCCTATTAGTTTCCTTCATGTTATTAGGTAAATTTTTTGTATTCAACGAAATCAAACCCCTCTAACTTTGCTCAAGTTCCGGCTAAAACTCGTGACAACATTCTCATCAATGACCCCATTATGCTCCCAATTACAAGTAATCAGATTATTATAATCAGCATGCTCAATCCAATACAGTATATGCCCCAAAATAGTTCAGGGGCTATCTCGAAAAATCCTGTGGTGATCTTTCTACAAATTAAAAGCAAACACATAAAAATTGTCCCCGAGGGAGTAATTTCTACTTTGCCTTCCACTACCTACTCCTGGCAAACCAGCTCCTCAAATGCTCCACTAATTCATTAGTCTGCCGCAAACAATTTACCAACTAGTAACTAGCCATTGCTGAATCTCACTTCGGCATCCTCCCAATCTGGCGATACTTCTTGATTCCCCTCTAAATCCACTTCCATTGCAGAAAACAGTACACCCAGAAGAACAAGAATAAAAGCCAGACCAAAGGACCCCCAAGATGCCAACACTCCCCTTCCACCCTTCAAAAACTCAATTCCAGAAAAAACAACGCACTCACAGCAAAAATAAAAGCCTACGCACACATCCTCTTACAGAATTGCCATTATTGCTGTGAAATGACATGTCTTCGTTCTCCCTTGGAGGAGAGGATTCTCTCTCACCTAGGCGAGAGGTCTTTTCATGTAAAATGAATCTTTTGTATGGCTTTTTAAGTCATGCTAATTAACACAAATGACAATTGGGAGGCATGTCAGTATTCCAATTGATTTTCCTAAAATTGAAAAACAATGAATTATAAGAAAACAATAATGCAAGTTTAAAACTAAGAATACATGTTTTACATGTTAGTGAAATTAATTTAATTATTTGTAAAAATGTGTGTCTTTCCATCTCATGTGCAATTAATAAGAACAATTTGAGTAAAACACTTGTACATTTTCGAAACAGTGAAATGAGATATTACATTTAGAATAAAAACAAACCATTTAATTGGCTCTTCTATTTAGGATCAAGTAGTACCTTCATTTCTTTCTAATTTTGTTAAAAAGAATTGGTTTTTTTCATAGAACCTATGGACCATTTACATGTGAATACGGTGCTATTATTTTTATGCTAAGAAATTTTTGTTACAAAAGGGATTATTATAAAATGAGATTCTTTAACGTAACATTATCGCAATAATAGGTAGTATTTATTTTTTTTAACTAAGCAGTCTTTTCCAATATATCTCTCTGCTACTTGATGTTGTTATGATTATTTTTAGGAATGCAAATCAGGGTGCCATAGTAGCTGTACCTGTACCTGAGAATGACTTTATCGACCCTCCTGATGATGGGAATGTAAATCAAGGTGCCATAGCGCTTGACAATAACTTAATCGACCCTCCTGATGACGGGAATGCAAATCAAGGTGCCATAGCACCTGCACCTGATAATAACTTCATTGACCCTCCGGATGATGCGTTAATTGAGGTTTTCAAAATATTCCCCATTCCATCCATAATGCAGTTGCAATGTGTCTCTAAAGATTGGAGACGTGTCATCAGGAGTCCAAACATGGTTCAAACGCATCTTGAAAGGAGTCAAGAGAATCCCTTTCTGCTCCTGCAAAACGGTAATGCCAAATATAATGTGCTGCGATTATTTGTACTCAATGGCGGTCAGGAATTCCACGAACTTCATAGCCCATTGGTAGATCCTTTGATGAAAGCATGCGTAATTGGTTCTTCTAATGGCCTAATATGTTTGGCCATCGGTCAGGATAGATCACATGTATCCTCTTTTGTAGTGTGGAATCCAGAGATTAGAAAAACCCGACCAGTGCTCCTAAGGACCGAGGTTGATTGCTTCTTAGGTTTTGGGTTTGGAAATAACGATTATAAGATAGTAATGCTCTATTGGTCTGAGGGAGGGTTTGTTCATAAAGTGGAAGTATTTTCATTGTACACTATGCCGCCTCTTTGGAAGGAGGTAGAATTTGGAGGTTCATTAGATAATGTGAGATTTCAATCTGATGGTGTCACCATCACAGGGGCTGGAGCTGTAGTTTGGTGGGTATATCTAAAAACTAACGAGGGTTTCAAGAGTCATCTTGCTATATTTGACATAGCGAAAGAAGAGTTTAGTCTAATACCATTTCCTACATTAGACGCGGCTACGAGACTTGATTTTAGGCCGACTGAGTACGAGAAAAAACTTGCCTTACTTTCTCAGGTTTATATTGAAAATGTAAGAGTTGATATCGAGTTGTGGGTAATTGATGAGCGTATGCAGGTTTGGACTAAGAAAGGAAGTACCGGACCCCTTATAAGTTTATGGGAGCCCGTCACTGTGTTAAGAAACGAGATAGTGTGCAGCAACGATCAAGTATTTGAAGAAGCTAATGATATTGAACATGCAGGAGATGAAAATGCAGAAAATGAAAATGCAGAAGATGAAAATGCAGAAGATGAAAATCCACTGATGTTTTTACATATGCATAATGTCAATACTGACACGAGCAGGATCATTGGGACTCACAGGTTTGAAGATGCTGATTACATCTTCAACCACATTAAAAGTCTAGTGCCGGTTGAGAATGGGGCACATTGAAGAAGGTTAAACTCTACTGATGCAATGTTCTTTTTTTGGTTAAACCCACCTACGGGCAGGATGATTGGTCATACTGGTCATGAAGGTTAAACTCTACTGATGCAATGTTCTTTTTTGGTGATATGATCTATTTCTTTTCTTTTCAACTTTCTTCAAGGACATCAATTCTGCTGATGCAAGGTGTTTTGGTGATACGATCTATCTTGAATTTTCAACTTTCTTCAAGGACATCGATTCTTGTTTGCTTGGTCATGTTGGTCACGAAGGTTAAACTCTATTGATGCAATGGTTTTTTTTTTTTTTGGGTTATATGATCTTTTTTTAGGTTTTAAGGTTTCAACATATGGAATTTTCTTTTCATTATTTTTTCAGACATATAGATTTAAACCGTTGCGATTGTCTTTTATGAGAACTTGCTAGGATGTCTCGCACTTTGCTCAGAGATTATGTAGCCAATATTAAACTGTGGATCATGGAGGAAGGCTATGTGTTCGTCATCAGCAAATCAGATGGGCTCCACAAAATACTTTAATCTGCCATTATCCATGCAATGTCATTGGTGAAAATAGAAAATGCCATAAGTCATCTAATTTTCATTCGAATTCGAAGCTTGCCTGGTTTCACGCTTTGTTTTCTTTCGGGCTCTCTAATATAAAATAAAACAAAACATAAACTAAGCATTCTATTCTGATTTGGGATAATTAATATGTAAGTCCTTATAGTTTCAACTGATTTTTAATCAGGTCCCTATAATTTTTTTCTTTTTATCAGGTCCTTATGCTTTTATATATTTTTAATCAGGTCTTTATAATTTTTTTTCTTTTTATCAGGTCCTTATTGTTTTTCTTTGTTTTTAATTAGGTCTTTGTAGTTTTTATTCTTTATTTTACAAATAATAACATCTTAAAAATAATAAATCATTGTAACAATCTTATGTTAATATTCTTTTAAATTTTTAGTTAAACAAATATGTTATTTATTTTCAATTCGAATCTTTATAATTATAAAATTCAAATTATAATAATAAATTTTTCTAAAATTAAAATATGATTATAAATAATTGATATTTAAGTATGTATTATTCTGATTATTTATTAATTACTAAATGATTATATTAATTATTTTGTCCAATTATATAATTATTAATTTAAAAATAAAATTAATTTTAAAGAATAAAGTTAATAAATAATTTTTTAAAAACTACAGAGCACCTAATTAAAAAATAAGTGAAACTATAAGGACCTGATAAAAAGAAAAAAAAATAGAATGACCTCATTAAAAACACACGAAAATAAAAGGATCTGATAAAAAGAAAAATTTTATAAGGACCTTATTAAAAATCAGATGAAACTATAAGGAGCTGGAGATTAATTATCCCTTCTGATTTTGTTTCCAATTTATTGAAATCATTGACTTTATCTTCCAATTAATTTTGGATCAAAAGTTCGCATTTTAAGTTAATACTCGTATTTATTTCAAAATTTAAATTTTAGCTTGTCACACAATTGATAATTTTAATAAATTTAGTACTCGAATGGCAGGTTTGTTTCTTATATGACATAATAACATCATATCTATTAATCTATCTATTACTATGATAAGGAAGGGGTCTCTGCAAGGCCATCTAGAAGTGCGACAAGTGGCAAAATGAGGAGGGAGATAAATGCATCAATTTTTTTAATCGTTTGGAAATAAAAAGTCATCTCTTTTACTATTTAATAAATCATTTAATAATTATTTGATTACTGCATATCTTGGTTGCCCCACGTTTAAGATCATTCACTATGAAATGTGGGTTGACAGTTTCATGATAGGTAGTTTCATTAACGGTGAACACGGGCAGTTTTTTTTCAATTACAATTAAGTGAAGTAATATTTTTTGTTTTGTAAATATATGATAGCTATTAAATTAAAAAATTATCCAAATTGTCCCGTATTTCAAGGCTGTGTTATGGGCAGTTTTTTGATTTCTAATTAATATGTTATGCTTTAAATTAATTTAATTAATATTTTATGTTTTGAACTAAAACTAATATTTCATTAAAAAGCCGCAATTGGTTACTTTGGGTTCAAATTAATATTATTTTAAATTACATTTAATAATCTTTCAAATATTAAATTAAAATTAATATTTCATAAAAGTAAAATTGAAATTTATAGATTAAAAAGTTATGAACTTACAAATATATTTATAAAATTAAAGAATAAAATAATTGAATAGTCTTGTGTGCACGCATTGTTATGTTTTTAGGTGGAATTTTTCAAGGATGGTTAGTCTTTCAGATTTCAAATTAATATTTCATATTTTAATCTATTTACTAAATTAAAATTAAAATTAATATTTCATAAAACCGGCAAAAGTTAGGGTGTCAACATTATGGGTATGGTCACTATGCGCACAAAATCACTTGCATCATCCCACTACATAGGCCACTATGCGCACAAAATCTGCTACCCACTAGGGGTGTTCAAATTGTCCCGTCCCGGTAGGTCCGTCCCGGTCCCGGTAGCTTTGGGACGAGACGGGACGGGACAAAAAAATTTACGGGACGGGACAATACCGGGACGGGACAAAATGTATCCCGGTATGGGACGGGACACGGGACGGGGTCGTCCCGTCCCTGTCCCGTCCCGGGGTATATTATAAAAAAAAAATTACAATTTTCAATTTATCCGGTCCTCCCTTCGACTCTCCTGATGTCCTGAGCCCTAAATTTCTTCATACTCAAATTTACTCAGACTCTCAGAGGTTCAGTTCACTTCATACTGCCCAGTGCCCATCGCCGCGCCTCGTCTTGCCGCAGTGCCGCTCTCGCCTCTGCTACGTTAGACTGAATTTCACCACTCGATCTTTCTTTCTTCAGAACGAGGTCCAAAGAAGTCCTCGATTCTGTGAGTCTTTGCTTCCGCTGGCTTCAGAAATCAGAGCTGCTGAAATCCGTCTCTTCTGTCGTTCTGCGACGGTGCGACCGAAGGTCTGCTCACTTGTTTCCCGACTCTTGCGCACAAGGAGATAGCTGAAGCCAAAGCCACATTTGGATCTTGAATCCGGACCACCGCCTCGCTAGCGTTACTCTGTACTGAACTCTCCCGCGACCTCGACGGCTTCGGCGCCTCTGCCTTCAGGCACGCCTCTTCCTCGTCGTTCCTTCCCCGCGGCTGGCGCTCTGTTACTCCTGCAATCGCGACTCTCGCACACGATAGTGACCACCGAAGAGCTAGCGTGCCCGACTGCCCACTACTCTGACGCCGGTGAGTACTCTCCCGCCTCTTCTTCTTTGAGTCTCCACTGATTCTCTGCCATTGACAATCACTGAAAAGTATAATTACCCATGATTGCATAATCCTGGAGCTGAGTGAAAAATTGCATCGCCCTGAATTAAAATTCTCGCCGTGTCTCTCCCTGCGCCAGCTCTGTGTGCCCGTGGCGCCGTGCCTTTGCTGTGGAGTTTGAACACACCCTGAAATTCAATTCATCTGCGAGGTAACTGTCTTTGCTATTTTTTTTTTTAATTTCGGACAACTTTGCTGTGATTCTGTGAAGTGTGGTTTGACTGGCTGTGACTGTGAGGATATATATTGAATTCGAACTGAGGATATATTGTCATTTAATGGAAGTGTCATCCATGCATGGTCCGAATTGAGCTTAGTTAAATGATATATATTGTATTTGATGTCAGATTGTTGTCTGTGTTGTGAGGATATATATTGGATTCGAACTAGTTAGCAATTTCAGTTGTAAATTATTTGTGCTTTTTTTTTCTATTTATGCAGAAAAGAAGTTTAATTTATTTTAAAGATGTCGAATGCACAAACTGGTCAAGAAGATTATAGTGAAAATGAAAGTAGAACTATAGAAACACCTGTTAATGAAAAGGAAAAAAACACTGGTTTGACAAGTATTGAGGGTGAGGAAGGAGATGAACCGAGAGCAAAGAGAGAGAAATCTGCGGTTTGGGATCATTTTGACAAGCTTCCTTTAAGCCAGACAAATGGGCAACTTCGAGCAAAGTGCAAGTATTGTCCAACAACAATTGCTTGTCACTCTTCATATGGGACAAGTGGATTAAAAAAACATATAGAGAGGTGTGTCTTAAATCCAAACCGAATTAATAAGAAGACACAATCTTTGTTGTCAAGCTCTCAATTAGGTTCTTCTAAAACATTGAGTCATCATGTATTCAATCAAGAAGAATGTAGAAAAGGGGTTGCATTATTTGTTATATTGGATGAAATGCCTTTTCGAGTTGTGGAAGGTGATGGGTTTAAAGAAATGATGACTAGGATAGAACCCCGTTTTCAAGTCCCATCAAGAGCGACTGTCACTAGGGATTGTTTGGGTTTGTATATTGAAGAAGCGAGGAAGTTGAAAATGTATTTTAAAAGAACCAAAGTTCGTGTTTGTCTCACTACAGATACATGGACTTCTTGTCAGAATTCTAACTTTATGTGCTTGACTGCTCACTGGATTGATGAGGAATGGATATATCAAAAGAGAATCTTGAATTTTTGTGTAGTTGAAAATCATAGGGGTGATACAATTGCATCAGAAATAGAGAAATGTTTATTAGCTTGGGGCATTGAGAAAGTGTTTACTATTACAGTTGATAATGCGTCTTCAAATGATAATGCAGTGGCAAAATTAAAAGATGTTTTGAGCCATTGGAATGGTTTGGTATGTAATGGGGACTTCTTACACTTGAGGTGTTGTGCACATATTTTGAATTTAATTGTTTGTGATGGTGTGAAGGACATGCACAAATCTATTGAAGGCATTCGCAATGCCATTAAATATGTGAGGTCTTCTCCAGGAAGGTTGCTTAAATTCAAAGAGCTTGTTGAGAAAATGAAAGTTGACTCTAAGAGCCTCCTAACCATGGATTGTCCAACTAGGTGGAATTCAACTTACATCATATTGGAGAATGCTATTAAATTCAGTAGCGTCTTTGAAAGAATGGAGAAAGAGGATAATGATTACACAAACTATTTTGTGGAGAAAACATTAATTGGTCCTCCTGATGCTTCCAATTGGAAAGATGCTAAAGAATTTGTTGTCTTTTTAAAAGTGTTCTATGACATCACTTTGCAATTTTCAGGATCACTTTATGTTACCTCAAATGTATGCTTTCAACATATAGCTGATGTGTTTGTTATCCTGCATACAAGGGCAAATAATCCTAATTTTCTGGTGTCTGATATGGCTAAGAGGATGAAAGTTAAGTATGAAAAGTATTGGGGAAAGTTGGAGAATCTCAATCCTTTGTTGGTAATAGCAATGGTTCTTGACCCTAGGTATAAAATGAAGTTTTTGAAGCTTGCTTTTCATGAGATGTTCCCTGATTCTACACAACGTGAAGCCATGACAAATAGAGTCACAAATGACTTGTATTGTTTGTATGACTTCTATTTAAGTGGGCATGAAACAAACACATCTGAATCTCAAAATCAAAGTCAGACACAAGCATCAAGTGAACCTGCTAGCTTAAGTCAACTTCAGATGGCAATGTTGGAATCTAGGCCTCTACTGCAACTATTTATTGCCCAAAACGAGGTTGAAGTTGAAACAGATAAATATGCAGAAGTGGAGAGGTATTTTCAAGCTGAGTTAGTTGATGTTCTTCATCCTAACTTTGATATTTTGGCATGGTGGAAAGTGAATAGTTCTAAATATAAAATCCTTTCATTGATTGCACGTGATGTCTTGGCCATGCCTGTATCCACTGTATCTTCAGAATCTGCATTTAGTACGGGAGGTCGTGTCATTAATGAATTCAGAAGTTCCCTATCATCAAATATGGCTGAGGCACTAATTTGTGCACAGAATTGGTTATCTCCATCTACATCAAAAGTAAAGGGATTTGATATTGATAACTTTAATGATACTGATATTGGTAATTTTTATTTTTTATTTTATTTAATTTATTTTTTCAGTTTTGTTTAAATACTTTATAACACTAAGGCACTAACAAATTGTTCTTTTTATGGTGTTTTTTTTGCAGAAGAGCAATTAACAGCTTCAATTTCAAATCTCTTGGAAAGTTAAATTGCTTTGTAGTTGGCTCATGGTTAGTTGTTTTGATTTATCTTTAATGTCATGGATTGAAATTTTTATATTATTATGTCTTGCTTGTTTTGGTTTGAACTGATTGTGTTATGATTGTCTTCAAAATGAATTATGGTGGATTGTTCTGCTTGGATTGCAGATTTATTATTGTGTTCTTGATTGCTAAAAAGTGATTCAAAATAGTAAAGACCTTGAGAATGCAAGACTTGCATTGCTTGCCTTGTTTCTTACTTATTAGCGTCAATTTTTTCTCCCTGTTACATATTAACATCAAATTAATACATGCATTAAGTTTTTATGCTTCTCATGTCCCCTCAACTACAACACATGAATTAAGATAGGATCGATGGTATATATAAGTAAGTGAAGTTGTGCTGACCGGTCCTATCCTAGATCCAACCGAGTTGGGAACGAGCTAAAGTGGATTGATCCATAGGTCATTGAATGGATATTAATTCATATTTTGTAAATCAAGTATATGTTAGTATATCTCTTTTAATGAGTTTAATTTTCTTTACATGTTAATTATTATATTTTTAGGAAAAAAATAAATTGACATACTTATTTGCTTGATATTTGTGCCATTTCAAAATGGACAAGATGAAAAAGGGCAAAACATGAACGTGTGTGTGTTGTAACTTGTAAGAAAGTTTGATATCATCAATCAAGCGTCCTGTGTAGAGATAGCAATCATAGAGTGAAGACAAGTACTGGTTTGGAGTTTTGTATTCGGATGATACGAACACATCCAAGAATCATGCAATATATATATATATATAAGTCCTCCATATGTATGTGTGGGTGTTCTCAATTGCTATATAATTTAACAGATCTTTCTATTATTAATGTAGGAGAATGTGCTTCAGTGGTGACTCCATGACCTTCAGGAACAAAAAAAAGAATGGTGGCCTGCAGGATTTTTAATGTTACAGTTTTAGAGGTGCAGGATTAATTTCAGATGCTGTTGGAATTCTCATGTGCATAAATTTAACAATGATAAGACGTGCATTTTGTTGTAATTCTCATTAAACGGATGGTTGCATGGTATGTTAATTTGAGTACGGTGTTTTTCATTAATTAGGTAGTCTTTGATTTAATTTCTGTAATATAATCTAAACAGTGACTGCAGTGTTGAGGAGTTTTTGTTAAAAAAGCAAGCAAAGGCCCAAATTAACTTGATTAAATTCGGTTGCTCCAAAAAAAAAAAAGGAAAGCAATCTCAAGCCCAATTCAGAAAAGGTCCAGAACTGAATGAAACTAGGGGGCCAAAAAAATAGAACGAAAAAAAAAGAGAAAAACATAGGCCCAATTCAAAAAAGGTCCAGAATATTGAAGGAGGCAAAAAAAAAAAAGGGACGGGACACGGGACAAAAATCCCGTCCCGTCCCTGTTCACCGGGACGGGCCTGTCCCGGTCCCGTGAACACCCCTACTACCCACTATGCGCACAACTACATGGTATTTTGTGCTCTATCACCGCTATGTATTATGGGGGAAACTGTTGGTACATAACACATGTGCATTGCTAATAATGTTTATTTTCTTATTGTAACCGAAGATGAATTTTTTACTATATAAATAGCAGGAGCCTATGGATTTATTCCAGTTAGTAAATTCCTCCTATTGTTACCGCACCATCCATTTTCTCCACGTGTTCACATAGCTCCTGCATTTGATTCAATTCGTGCTATTAACCCATGCAGACAAAACTGGAAAATCAAAGTTCATGTGGTTCGATTATGGACTATGCCTGGACGCTACTCTCATGAAGAGATATCATCCGTGGAAATGATTCTTATGGACGAGGATGTAAGTTTTTTATTGATTAATTTAGGCATCTTACTTCTTGTGTTCTAAGAGTTATTTTCTTATAGGGTGACAACATCCACGCTACAGTTAGGACTGCCTTCCTTCCACGACATCGCAAGAATCTTGAAGAGGGAAAAACATATGTGGTGTCGTGTTTTTATGTTTCTCCCAATACAGGCTCATACCAAACCAATGATCATCCCTACCGAGCAAACTTTATTTTTTCCACTTCTGTTCGACCATGTGCGAATGATGGAAAAATAAACAGCTTTGGTTTTACATTCCATTCAGTCTCTAAAATATTACCCAATTAGTTTGATGATTGATATCTAATTGATAGGCTGTTATATAAGTGTTGGATATGTGATTATTATGTTAAAATTATTTGTGGTGAGCTAACTCTATATTTTCTCTTGTAGATGTCATCGGGTTACTAACTGGAGTGGGGGAAAAAGAAGAATGCAATGTCAACGACTTCGATGAAGGTATATTGTCATATATTCTTGAGCAGATATCTTGGAAGAGGTATTTGTTCAAGATACATATTCTAGGAGATTTTATCAATGGGAATCCAATGTATGTGTAGTTACTCGGTTGACAAATGATAAAACCATAATACAGTCTTTTTTGAACACATCTTATGAATACGTTGTGTCAGAGGGTTGTAGTTCCATTGGTCTCACAAAAGAAAAGGTATAGCTATTTCATTTTGTATTATATCATTTTATTTATGTTTCGGATGCATTACACAAATATATACACATGTTTCTATGCATCTAAATCTTTACATTTATGCAAAACACTAAGCAATGCCTGGTAGAATCATCTGATGGTGCAAGTTCTTCTGCTAATCAAACTGTGCATGCAAATTTCCCTAAATTATAAAAGTTTGACTCAACCTCTACACACCAAGTGCCAACTGTAATAGGCCCAAGTCTTGAAGTAATGAAGTCCATAGTAGAATCTAAAGTTGCAATTGTAAACACTGCCAATGTTGAGAAGGCAAACCCATTTGCTAATTTCCCATCAGCTGATTGTCAAGTTGAGGTAGAGAGTAGCAAGCACAATGTTGGTTTCGTGGAAATCCCTTCTACTACATCTGGACATAATGCTACGAAGAACAATACTAAAAATGTGTTAAATCATCCACTTGGTGGAAATCTTGAAGCTGATGAAATAACACATCATTTGCAAGATGCTGCATAGCAAAATACAAACAAATCCAGGAAGAATAGGCTTGAGTTGATGATTTCGAATTTTATGTCATTTTGTTAATTTCATTTCTAGCTCTTATTCCTAATTTGGCGTTTTTAATTTGTTTTTAGTTTATGTATTTATTTCTAGTTATTATGTGTGTTGATCATATACTTAGAGACAACTATGCTTTTTATAATGGTCAAACAATTTCGTTTGTTTCATTTCATACTTATCTGTTTATTTTATATAATTTATATTTCGTCCTAGAACCATTAAGAAACAGGTTATTAAGATATTAATTTATTCATTTATATATATATGATATATGACAATAAAAACTCATTATCAGTGATAGCGTTTTTTGTATTTAAAAATTTTATTTTTTATTTATGTTTTCTTTAGTTAATCTCTGATTTTGTGTTTTTTTTGTTTTATTTTTTTACTTATTTGATAATAATTTCTTCTTATTTACGTGGTTAGCGGGTTGCTGTGGCCATGGACAGTTTTTTCATAATGGGTAACAGCCACTCTCTAAGTCAATCGCTGATTAAAGGGTTAGGAGTTCATATTATTTTTAAATGGCAAAAATAAAACAGGTTATTAAGATATTAATTTATTCCTTTATAAATATAGCATATGACAATAAAAACTCATTATAGGTGATAGCGTTCTTTGTATTTAGAAATTTTATTTTTTATTTATGTTTTCCTTAGTTAATCGCTGATTTTGTGTTTTTTTTATGTTTTATTTTTGTTGGTAATTTGATAATAATTTCTTCCTATTTACATGGGTAGTGGGTTGTTGTGGCCATGGACAGTGTTTTTTATAATAGCCAATAGCCACTTCCTAAGTCAATTGTTGATTAATGGGTTAGGAGTTCATATTATTTTTAAATGGCAAAAATAAAACAGGTTTTTTTTTTTAGCAAAAAACAAAACAGATTAAAATATTGATTTATTCCCTTATATATATAAAATTTATGAAAATACAAAAATCATTATAGGTAATAACGTCCTATATTTAAAATTTCTACATATATTACCTCAGGATATGCAAGATTTGCTTGTATGTGTTGAAAAAATATCACTGGATTTATTAGGCATTTATTTTCGTTCTTCTTCGTCAAATGCAGTTTTTATGTTTATCTAAATTTTAGTGTATCTTTGTTTTACATGAATATTAATTCATTCTCAGCGTTCAGTTTAACTTATTATTCTTACTCACTCATTCCCTTAATTTTTGTTTAGAGTTCTTTTTCTTTAAAAATTTTTTTTTCCATGTCTTTTATGTTTTTCTCCTTCAGTGCAGCGTGAACACACAATGATTTTAATCAGCCAGCATGGTAGTGCATAATTAAGGGGTGGCCATTAATTTTTTTTTGAACCGGTGCTAAAACAAAATTATTTCTGTTGCGACTGTAAATAAGTAATAATATTATATGGAACTTTTGTTTTTATGATTCACTGAAATTGATTAGAAGAATTAAAAATAATTCCTTTGAATTTTTTGTTGGATAAATTTTATTTTTTGTTCAAAATAGAATGTGGGGAGGTAATGTGGATGGTAATGTATGAGGCTTAATTTAGCTACGTGAAATTTAGCTTTTTAAAATTTATATGTTGATTTTTTTATCCTCTTATGTAATTGCAATTTTTATGATCTTCCAAAATAAACTGTATATAATATTTCTTGTGCGGATACGATCTTGGGTCTTTTTTTTGTGTGTGGCCAGATTACGATCTTAAGCCTAAATATATACTTTTCTTATAGATAGATTTCAGGTCACACGTTATTACGTAATGTTTCTAAGTTCTTAACTTTGTGATTATAATATATATTACGTAATGTATATTTAGATTATTTTCTCCAACCCCTTCTGCTGACATTTATGTAAATAAAAATATTAATTTTAGATCAAAATGGAAATACAACGAAACAAAACTTGTAAGATTGTGTATGCAATTTATTTAATTTTTTTGGCCATAAACAAAATTGGTTAACATGGCTGGCTTTAGCAATAAACAAAATTGGTTAACATGGCTGGCTTTAGCAATAAATAAACAACTATAAAGATTTTTTTTATTTATATGTAATTTATTATCATATTTATATAACTCATATCCTATATTTATGCTTTGTGGTTTCGGTCGTGATTTAACCAATATCTCCCTACCATGGCTTTCTAGGGGATATTTTATTTATTTTGCTTTCTAAAAACTTCCACTTCTCATTATCATGATCTCAATTGCCTCAAAACTGATGGCCACATGAAGGAGGGAGCACATTCCATGCTTATCACAATGATGAGCATGGAGTGCTCATCACAATTTGGACCATCCAGATTGATTTTAGATGATTCAGATTGAATTTAAAATTTTTACATATTTTAATCAATTTTTTGCTTTAATAGATACATAATTTAAAATAAATATAACATCATAACTAACATATCTTTAAAAAATAAATGAATCATTAAAAATTTGTACATTAAAAATTTTAAATCTAAACAATTCATATTAGATTTTGGATGATTTAGATTGCATTACAGTGATGATCACATGGTGCTCATTGTTGCGATAAGCAATGTGAAGAATCATTATACCATCTCCCATTTTGAACAAAATTACAATTAAGCAGGAAGTTAAGGTAACTTGCATCACCTTTTACCCACTTTCTCCACTTCCTCATGCTTTTCTTAATTTTTATTTTTCATTTTTTGTGGTTAAAGCCATGATTCCTATAAAAAAAGTTACGATTTTTTGAAAACTTTTTAAATTTGAATTTTAAATCATATCATATCATATATCATATATGCAGTGAACAAAAAACCAATTCGGACCAGTCGGTTCAACCGGTAAACCGATGAACCTGTCAATAGACCGGTTCGGTTTGGATACTAAACCAGGAAGAAGTTGAACTAGTAGAGAACCGGTCAAATCGGTGTGAACTGATGAAAACAGGTAAAAAATTGTGTGAATCGGTAATAAACCAGTTTGAATGATTAGGTTGTTATTAGTCCTATTTTTTCTTATGAAGCTCCTAATATATTAGCCCCTATAGATTTAAATGAATTTTAATGATAATTTTGATATCAATGACTATTAATTTTAATTAATGATGAACCATAAAGATTAAAATTCTCAATGTTGTTATACTTTGTTATTATTACAATCAAATTATTGTCATATTTTCTTATATTTTGTTTTTAGTGATTGTTAATGTTGTTATATTTTGTTATTTTTAATTAAATTATATTATTTTAATATGACCGGTTGGATCTTGAGTTGACCCCGGTTCGACCAACTGACCCTTGAACCACCATCTCAACCGGTTTAGTGTCCGGTCTGGTTTTTTGTTCCTTGCATATAGGAGAAGTTAAGAAGGGGAGAATTTGTTGGATGATTCAAACAGCCCTATATTAAGTTGTTTCTTCTCAATAATTTTTATGAGATACTCAAACTTCATAGTCTTGCGAACCTACGCTTATAGGTTTCATTATGGTTCTATCTACTCTGCTCTCTGTCTCATCATCTCATTGATTTTGTTGTTCTTATTTGGATACGTTTCTTCTCCATAGTGCTCACGAGTGGATCATCATTTCCACGATTTCTTGAATTTGGATGGCACAAAAAGGAGAGAGTTTAATTTCCATGATTTGTTTTTCTTTTTCTTCCTTCATCTTCTTGTAGGATTCATTTGTTGGTGACAGTAGAGGTTAGCCATTTGTTCAAAGTGATATTGAAATGAGAGCGGACACGAGGTCTAAGGAACAACATTAACTGTGATATGGGAATGGATGCTTTTAATAAGCATGTAGGTGCAAAATTTTTCATGTTATTTAAGCTTTTGTTGATTTAAAATGTTAATAGAGCATATAAGAATATTGCACGGGCACCTACAATACGATAAAAGAGGCTTTTTACAGTGGTTAATATGAGCTTTTCACAGTGATTTTGAGTGGAACGTCTATGTCATTGACATAAAAAAGTAGAGGACTTTATCGTATTGCACCTTATTAATATGTAATCGTATTTTTATTTAAAAAAATTGAAGTATGTAATATTGAGTTCAAGCGAAAAATAAAATATATAAGATTATGCCCTTAAGACATTATAGCATTATTTTCATTTTTAACAGAATTTAAAAGGACTTGTATACAGTGTTGTTTCTTCAAATTTTTAATACTTAAGATTCATTATTATATTTACACTAAAATATTTAATATTTATTTTACATTTTAGATTCGGAATAAAAATCTTGAATAAATATTTTAAATTTTAAATTAAGAAAAACATAAAAATCAAATAACTATATTTTATGATCTCATTTTTATTTTAAACATACATATGGGATCTTATATTTAGAATAGGAAGCTATAACTAAGAAAGAATGAACACACGTCCCATCTAATAATGATTTATAGTTTACATTGTTGATGGTAGTTGTCAAATTAAATTATACGGGTGTATTTTAAATCTCAAATTGGAAAAAATAAAAAATTTAAATAATTATTTATATATATAGAAGTGGATACTTGGTCTTCCAATAAAATTAAGTGCTTCAATCATGTTTATACATAACAATATTATAAGTGAAGTCAATTTGTCTTTGTAATGATGTATGGTTAATTGTGATTATATTAGCAAAACATGTTAGAAGAGCATATAGAACATTTAAGAGCAACGACACTAAATATTTTGAAAATAATGATCTTGAAGGATAGAAACATCACAAAAAAGAACTTTCAGTATTACTTACAAAGAAACTTTTTATAGTCTTATATCTTGACCATATATATCAATTTTTTTTTGAGTGACAGAAGCATACATATGAATTTAACTAATTTAACTAATCACTACATAGTCATTGAATTTTTTATAATGTATGAAGAAATACTGATTCAAACTCGTGCATTGCACAGGTATTGTACTAGTTAATATATAAAAGTAGAGTACAAGACAGGAGTTGCTGGCAGCACGACATGTGACATCACCTATGAGTAGATAAATGTTTTTCTTGTTTCTTTTTAAAAAAAGGGGTCACATTTTTTACCTATATTGCTAATAGTCCGATATATCCGCTTTTGTAACAGTCCATTGCTTATTCATCATTAATCTAAGAAATATTAAAAACTGATTCGGATCCTATCGCTTGTACGTGTGTACCTAGAGGGAGCGTGTTTAGTTTAAACATGTCAGTTTTCACCTCTTGTTTGTTGCTGGAGAGAATTTACCGGTAAACATGCCATGATTTTTTTAGGATATGAATGATTATTCAAATTATTTTATATTTAGCTGGTGAGTATATTTATCTTTTTGGGTATACAACTAAATTAACTGAAACCAACAAACCCATATTTTCTTCTTCTTTTTTTCAAATTACTTTATATAATCATAGGTATTCAATTCGAAAGTTTTTGTTTGAAATTATGCAATTTGAAAGTTTGTATTTGAAATTATTTTATATTTAGCCGGTGAATATATTTATCTCTTTGGGTATACAACTAAATTAACTGAGACCAACAAACCCAGAATTTCTTATTTTTTTCAAATTACTTTATATAACCGTGGGTATTCAATTTGAAATTTTTTCTTTGAAATTATGCAATTTGAAAGTTTGTATTTGAAATCTAAAACATGGTTATGCCACTTAATATTTAAATTGATTTATAAATTGATAAATTATAGGAAGAACTATATTCACAAAATCCGGAGCCACGTGGCAATTTTTTATTATATATTTATCGGTAATCTTCTGAAAGAAATCCCTAATAATTTCATATAATTGTATCTTTTATTGATTATTAATAGACCAAATATATCAGTAAAACACAACCTTAGAGCGTAGGGATCTTCACTCATTGTTAAGTATCATTTGACTTAAAATAAAGATCTAGAATAAATATTAAATTACAAATATATGAAAATGATATAACTTCCTTGATTCATCCCGATTTATTTGGGTGCACGATTTCATATTTTCTAATTAGATTTCTTTTTCATAATGCTTCATCGAATCATGATTTTTGCTGTTTGCAAATATTTATGTTTTAGATTTCAACTCCCTACCACTTCTTCAACAATCCTGCCTTCATCTTTATCTTACCATCCATATGTCAAATTTTACTATTTATTTTACTCCTCTGGTCTTATTTATAGGACAGAGAGAGAATGCATTTTTTGTCCTATTTATAGGGCATTGAGAGAAATTTTTTATATGGATGTACAATTTTACTCCTCATTTATTATTGTGTTGACTTTGTTTATGTGAGGTATAATGTATATTAAATAAGGATAAAGTTGGAAAGTCATTAAATTTTAAATGAGAGTTAATGAAGTTTAAGGTTTTTCTTAGTCGGTGTGAAATATGCTGGAAGCACCTTATATATAGAACCAGAGGAGTACATCAGTCATATATAGCCTTGGAAGAATCAAAATGCCATTAATGCTAATAGCCTAATATTTTCATTTTGGTTTTATTTTATTTAGCAAATGTTTAGATTTTCTTTGATTTTGAGTGTGAATGCTGAAATATAGAGAATACGGCAAAATCTTTTTCTTTAACATGCTTATGATTTTGGTTTAGTTTCAGAACCCTTGGCATATAATCTGCAAAATGGTCGGGGGCGAAAAGCTGCCATATATATATTGGAACTTCAAGAAAGCATAACCTCATTACATGTGCGTTTCAGTCATTCAATCTTTTGCTTTTGTTCATTATTCTTGTGCCTATTGTATTGTTTGTATTCTAAGATGTGGGCCACATAACTTTCATCTAAAGTGTATTGCAGCTTAAAACTTTCTAAAATTTCTCATCCTCTAATTTGAGTTTCTCAACGTTTTGGATGAACATACAAAACATGATTTACATGTAGGAAGATGACAGGGGTTTGCAGCCTACTTTTTAACTAAGAAAGGTGAGTCTTTTCTCTTTGAGTTGATCAACTAGATGCTTCTTTTGTTTTTTTTCCCAGTACTGATGGGTCAGCTTCTTGATTACATAGGCTTTTTATTATTTATTGTATTGATGTTTTCAGAATCCTCCTCAAGTATATAAATACTCTTCTAGTCATTAATATGAAACCTAATTAACTAATTTGAGTAGCTTAATACTATTAGTTATCCCTTCTGTTCTTCTCTCACTTGATTATTATTGGGAGAATATTAATAAGGTTGATTTAGGAGTAACTATGTTGAATTTGTTGATATTGAGTATGCATTGATTTTAGCATGATGAAATTCTTAAAAGAGGTCAAGTTGTTAAATACTGGGCTTTATTTAAATATGGGGGTATAATACTCAACAATAAAATGTTGATAATGAATCTATATATTTTGCATGCCTTGAAAACTTACAGATACTTTACTTTTTATATATATTAAGCTGAAATGATGAGTTGAAGCAAAAATGTGATCTTCAACTAATTATTTTATGATTATTCAACATTTTATCGTATATAAAAGAACCTTGATTTATATCCGTGCATCGCGCGGGTACCGTACTAGTTTTCATAAGAATCCAACTTCAAATTGATATATGATTTCTTTTTGTCTAACAGATTAATGTATGGTTACAAAAACAGATACGCTACATCTCATAGCATGATCTAGAATTTTTATATATGATAAAAGTGTCATAATATTTAAACTACTCTTTATCATAAATTATATAGAGGCAAAGGATATTTTTATTGTCTCGCCAAGGAATAATATAAACTTCGATCCACGCCACGAGAGCTTACTTGAGAAAAACTAAAATTTAAACTCACACGATCACATATTTTCAAACTAGGCATTTGATCTCATATACGAAATGTGTCATTGGACTCGTCAACTTTCATGTGAAAACTACTTTCTACACAACTGATTAGGAATGAAATGAAAGACAAGAAACTGGGAATTACTTTACTTACTTTTC
The DNA here is from genome assembly GCF_004799145.2 of Neltuma alba. Classification (NCBI taxonomy): domain Eukaryota; kingdom Viridiplantae; phylum Streptophyta; class Magnoliopsida; order Fabales; family Fabaceae; genus Neltuma; species Neltuma alba. The sequence goes on along the minus strand of NW_021636161.1, from coordinate 31,380 downwards.
TTAACTCCAATATATCTCATTATAATGAAACCATTGCTACATGTAGTATATTACCTGACATTGCAAATACAAAATAAACCATACACCAGCGACTAAGAAGAAAACTAAACCATACTTGATACTCCTTGGTTCTAAATATAAGATCCTTTTCTAGTGTAAATTACATTACGAAAAGGTGTTATATTTAGGACCAGAGGAGTATCATAGTGCACAATTTTGCCAAAAGGACTCAACAACTATAGATACAAAATGAGAAATTATTAGGAATTTATTTCCATCAAGTGTTTAAATAAAGTAAAATCTAGGATTAAGGTTCTCTATCGTTGATGTTGCCAACTGATACAAGACTTTCCACATGATCAAAATTACCATGGACAAGGCCGGGGCCACATTTAATCTTAAACCTCTTAATCTCGTTAGTAGTGAGATCGAGCAGATACAACCTTTTCTTTTCTTCATCATCCACATTCAAATGAAAAGGACGGAAGACAATCTCATTCTTCCAAATAGTCACTGGGTTTAACGCGAGTGTACATAACTGGTCACAAAGGGTGCTAGCAGTATATTTTTTAGTCCAAATCCATCTTCCCCCTGATGCACATGGATCCTCCTCCATCACCCACAAATGAATCATATAAGATAAAGTAACAACAACCAAAGCAAGTTTGTTCTCATACACAGTAAGCCTTTTATTAATTCGTTTATATTCATATTTTAAAAAAGGCAATGGCGTCGAGATACACACTTGCTTTGTCAGGTCAATCGAAACCACCGTATTAGAATGATCACCCGGCCTCTGCTTTCCACCAAACATAAACATAACACCATTAACAATGACTTTTTCCCCTTTTCTAATATTTGTGCCCTCAAAGTTTTCAAATTCTACTTCCTTCCAAGACCCAGAGTTTAATGAATAAACTTCCACGGGATTAACGGCAAAACGAAATTGAGTTACATAAGTTGTCACTATCTTGAAATCATCATCAATGGGATTGAAAACAAATCCGACATCGTAATAACCATTAGAACCCTTCATAGTTCTGGGCACCTCCCTAAACTGTCTAGTCAGGGGATTCCATAACAAAAAGTAAGGGGAAACTGTACCATTTTCCTTTGGGCTGAAAGGAGAAGGGACCATGCAGCGATCCTCGATGCCGACCTCAACACAGACCAAGCCATTGCTGGAACCCACGATCCTAAAATTAATGGAGGGATCGATCAAAGGTGGCTTTTGAATTTCAAGCACCTGCATGGTGGAATGATCCACCAACACAATGCGCAAACTAACCCTGTGGTAGCATCTGAGGAGAAGCAAAAGGGTTGGACGACTGGTGTGGAGGAGGTGTTCTAGGTTAAAAGACGAAGACTCGATGAGATTTTTCCAATCTCTGCATACGCATTGAAATCGAATTAGGGATTTCATCGGAAGTCTTTTGAGAATGTTACATATGACATCGCAGGGAATAAAGGGTATGTTGTTGTGGTCTTCCATCACTTTCATGGTGTTCCCCATGTTGGACAAGGAGAGTTCTGAAAGTTCTGATGGTGGGACTGAGGTTAAAGTAGGTATATATGGACTGGGCTTTAACGGAAAGAGTGTTTCAGCAAAACGATAAAATTTAAAATGAAAGCATTATTTGCTCGTGTCAAAGTTGTAAGTTGTAACCACGGATTCTCAGCCGATCAGTTGATTTTCATCCAAACTTCCGCCATAAAAAAGCAATAATAGATAATTATTAGTATATGCGTTGAAGAAGATCCCGGCTGAATTTCAGCGTCGTATCTACCCTCGCATTCCCTTCATTTTCATTTATTTCTTACTTAATATACGATGTTTTTTATTTAGAATTTGCGTTCACATAAAGTTTTGAATTATTTTTAATAATATTATTATAAACGAAAATAATATTTAAATATTAATGCCATTCATTGAATTATATTTAATAATCATCATTCTTATTCAAATTTCATGATTGTATTTGTGGACTCAAGCATGATCTTAAATAATGGTATATTTATTTGTCAACTAGGTAAGTTGTACGATTTTTAAGCTTTTTTTACTTTAAAATTTAAAATACATATGAGAATGGGAAGATACGATAATAACCGTCTTGGAGATCGGGTGAATGTGAAATTGACTAACCGCTTCAAACGAAATCAATGGAGCCACACGAGTCAGTAATCTGGCAACAATCTGTTTGATGGAAACCTTTTACCAGTAATCTGGCCTTGTTACTTGTTCCATCCTGATTTTCTTTCGCTCTATAAACCCATTTACACCCAACAAAATATTTAGTTTCAGTTGAATGAACGTGCATGGGACCAATGTTTTGTACTCATTAAAGCTTCATATTCCTTTGCCAGGACTTTGAGTCTGATTTTAGGAGTTGTAAGGGCTTGAACATAAGTAGCAGTTAGGGAAATAACTGTAAGATCTTCAGGATATGTGAGTTGGAACCCAACACTCAAGTTATCGCTGGCCTCTACAAGCACTAAAGGCTCATCCCTTCTCATCTCAATCATGCGAAAGAGGCCAGGAGCAGCATGTTTGGCTAATTTTTCTATTATGAGGTCTCTGCTAATGTTCTAAAATGGGCCACAAACAACAAACATGAGACCTAACCCAAACTTTCTATCATATAAGAGAAAAAAAGCTAATTTGAATAGGACTATCAAATCAAAAGAGAACAAAGCTAAGAGGTCTTCCTATTTGATGACTCTGCTGCCGATGAATGCCAAAACTATTGAGACGTTATTAATTCTTAAGATTGTTGGCAGCAATCTAGATCATTTTGTACTAAGGCTTGCTGTCCTCTTGAGATGTTATGTACCAAACGTTTCTTGCTTTTTATTTCACTTGTAAGTTCCGGTTGTTCGTCTTTCTTCTAAAGATGGATATTTAATTTAGGTGTTTTGTGTGGGCTTATCTGGTGCTTTTTGTCCAGGTAATATGTATGCATAATTGAGTAGTTATTCTATTAGGCAAGTGGATTTACTCCTCGAATTATTGGTGTATCAGAACAGTATCTGGTTTTTGGAATCTGGGCATGAAGTTTTCAGTCATCCATGTAATGATTTTTATGTGCTCGAGACATTGTCACTTCCTGTGTTTGTTTTCTACGAGCATTATTTGTTTACTTACTGATTTTTCAATTTTACTTTCTGATCTACAATGATCTCAAACTAAAAAGTATATCAAAATTTTAAATTTTATGATATTGACGGTTACTCATTATCACGTGAACACTTGTCTAAAATGAAAACCCATCCTCTCGTCTGTGTTGATTCTTGTATTTCATTTTTGTATAGTTTCTTTTATCATTGCATACTCTGTAAATTTAGAGTATGTTGATTATCTCATATTTTTCTGGAGTTCTTTTTTTCTTGGAATTGAAAGTTTTAAAAAAAAAAAAACTTGAAAGAAGAAAAGAAGACAGAAACTTAGGATAGATGATGAAGACACAAGGTCTGTAGGTAAATCAGCACATGAAAGATCCTCTCTGTACACTTGCCAGGTATCCCAGAGCATTATTCTGATATGTTCAATGAGTTATTTTGCAGGATGGAAATTTGGACTGTCTCACAAAACCAAGTTGAGAGGTTCAATTGAATCATTGTATGACGTCCCCTTTCTTGTAGTTACTTCTTCTGCTCAGTTGGAGATCTGTATGAATATCTTATATTTCCTGGTAAAGCAAGATTTAATGAAACGTTGTGCTGCCAAAATTCCTCGACATCAGATTTACTTCGTTTTCCTTAATAGTTAACTTGACAAGGTCATGTATTCTTAACATAAATTTTTTTTCTCCTTATTCACAGTAATTATCATTATACTACATTCGGTTCTAATTATAAAAGCCAGTTGACTAATTTGAGGAGATTAAGGAAGTTGAGTTAGTTATTTGTCTTAAATGGGTGTTATTTTTCCTAAAATATCCTTGTTAATTAAGTGTATTGACTAGAACTATCATTATTAAAAAGGCTATTTTAGGAAAAAAAATGTATAAATATGAGAGATAAAATAGATTGGGTCTTATATTTAGAATCAAAATAAAAGTCAAACAGGGTCTTATATTAAGGATCAGAGGTAATATATTGTATCGTTTGTGTTTTTGGCGACACAGGGATGCGTTTTTGAGCCATCCATGTACCTTGGTGCAACGATCAATGGATACAATGTCACCAAAAATGTTCTATGAATGTCATATGTGGATACATGAAGAAATTGGGTTACTATGCTATTGAAGTATCGCTGCTCGGGATCTACAAAAAAACAAAAAAAAGTCAGTGGACATTTCCGTGGGAGATCAATGAAAAAGAAAATTAACAAGGAGTGCGTTTCATATTTTTAAGATAATATGATAGTACAGGATATTTTATTATCAAGCTGTTAGTTGAAATAGTAGGTGATTTTACTTCGTAAAAAAAACATAAATTTGTTTCATAGAAAACGCACGAGGATTTTCATTCTAATTCTAAAAATAAAATGAGATATAATTCAATTGCCCATGTCTGGCATGTGTTTAAAATCTTGCTGTCAATAATATTTATTTGATATAAAAGAAAAATAAGAGAAATATTTGAATAAATCATGAATGCTATTTGATATTGAAATTTCATTATTTGAAAGAAAAACATTTCATCATTTATTTTTAAGTTAACGAGAAAAAAATTAGTTTAAAATTAAACTGTAAGTACTTATTTAATTTTTATGTGCATAAAATTAACTAAATCTTAAAATTTGAATTGCTAGCATACAAATTAATAAAATTAAAGAAATAAAATGAAATATACCTTAAGGGATTAAATAAACATTTTCACGAAAAGTTTATAAATTACATATTTCTATGCGCATTCATTCTTTTTCCCTAACAGAATTATAAAATCATACTCAAAATAAAACTTGATTAGAGAAGATAATGGGAGAAAATGAAAATCATAGCAGATGTATTCTTATAGTGATATTAAATTAGACATCCAAATAATTAATATAAAAAATATCATAGATTACTGATAATAAATTATATGAAATTTATTTATGATATTCATAATCTCTTAGTCGAGTATAATAGTTTAAAACACAATAATTATATAGATATATTTTTATGTTATTATCTTTTTAGTTAGATGTAATAAGTGCAAAAAAAAAATTAAAATCAATTTTAAATTTAAGTATATCATAGTCTCTAACTAATTTAAAGTTAGTTACCAAATCAAATTTGTAAAGCACAGTATAACAGAAAAGATACCCTAAACCATATGATCGGATTTGAATCAGTCATGTTTGATATTTGACGTTGAAATTTCGTTATTGTTTTAGGTTCATGATAAACAGTTAGCTAAAAGTTAAATGGTAAGTATTTAAATATTTAGAAAGAATACCACTTGAATAAATTTATTTATTTAACCAAATATAAAATATTTAGCATGTGATGTTTAAATATTAGGAAAATGAATCTTTCACATACGTAGTAGCTGAGCTGGAAGCCACGAATTGATGAGTCAAGTACCATTAGGATAAGTAATTGATGAGTTAGATAGAATTATGTACAGAAAGGATTAAATTATTAAATAAACAAAGTTTAAGGACTGATTTTCAAGAGAGCCAAAAGTTCAGAAATTAAGTTAGACTAAGTTAAACTTGAAGCGCTAAAAAAAAAATTTCCCCTAAAAAATATTTATTGATATACAGATATTGGCCTAAATAACAGGCTTCCCATCCTAAATATAAGACTTTTTCATGTAATTTACACGTCGGAATAATATAAAACAAAAACGAGTTATTCATACGAGAACTACTCCAAGTAAACGAGGGAAGTTGCGAAGCTCTAGCACCGATGGGCGGCGACACCCCATTTCTTCCCCAAGAAATCATCACAAACATCCTCATACGACTTCCTGTAAAATCGCTATTTCAATGCGCGTCCAAACAATGGAAAAATCTCATCAAGACTCCATCCTTCATCGGAGAGCATCTCCACCATTCAAGTAATAAAAAATCTTGTCTTCTTTTGCAAGGAAGACATCGGATGCATCTATATTTGCTCAACGGCAAGTTGCAAGTCCTTGAATTTCTGAGAATGTATGACTTGTGGTGTGATAAAATCAGCGGCTCCAGCAATGGCTTTCTCTGTGTTGAAATAGACAAGTATGCTATGTCTCCTTCTTCCCTTTTATTGTGTAATCCAGCAACTAGAGAGGTTAGAAATGTTCCTAGAAGCAGAACTATGGATGGTTTTAAGGGTATTTGCTCTTTAGGATTTGGTTTTAGTCCAGTTATCAAGGAATATAAGATAGTCAGAACTTATGCTGCGCAGTTTAATACAGAGGTGAATCGAGTGGAAGTGTACTCATTAAGCACAGGGTCATGGAAAGAAATAGAACCGGTCAACTTGAAGCGAATAGCTGGAATTTTTTATGGGGAAACTGTAAAACTTTTAATGGAGCTGTGTATTGGACTGGATCAAAGCTACCTGTGGGGGAAGACAAAATTTTTGTGGTAGTTTCCTTTGACATAGCAAGGGAAGTGTTCACCTTGTTTCCATCGCCTGCTTTAGATAATAATTCAAATGATAAGTTTACTGCGTGTGACAACAAACTAGCTATTATTAGTGTCACTGTGATGGGAACATCTGGGTCTTCTTTTGTTGATTTGTGGGTGACGGAGGAGGGTAGAGGTGAATTAGAGGAGGGATGGACTTAGACTAAGAAATACAGGAGCAGCACCCATCGATTCTATTTACATCCAGTGACCTTTTGGGGGATGACATTGTCTGCAATGTAAGTGAACTTCAAGTGAAGAATCAGAAGCCAGAAGCGAGTTGTGAGTTAGGGATGTTAATTATCCATGGCTGTTTTTTTGGTATTTTCGATTACGTGGAAAGCCTTATACCAGTCAATTCGCAGAATGGAAGTTCTTATATGCTAAATCTTAGTTATTGCATTGTAGCTTTACTTTTCTACTCCTTTTTAGTGGAATCCCTGATACCCTTTGGAGATGTTATATATAATGATGAACACAGATGTTCAGCTATCTATAATATCAGGTTTTACTGTTTTCTTTCGTATATGAATATGTAATAATTTAGTTTTTGGTGTGTGGTTTATGTGGGACTAGGTGTCTGTGTAATATACTATTTATTTTATATTATATGAAAAGGAAGAAAAGCAAGTGAAGCAAATTTTGAAGCCACTAGTTTATGTAGTTAGTATTGCATACAACCTTGACTCGCAGTCAAATTTTGATTAGTGATACATTCTTTAGATATTTTCTGTCTTAAAATAATGAAGATATTCTTCTTTGTAAAGATACCACTTGCTGCAATTTTTGTTATTTGTATCTCACCATTCATTCTCCTATTGAGGGGAAAAAAAAAGTTATAATCAATGATTTGGATTTATCACCACAAGAACCAAAGGAAAGGCATTTTAACAGGAGAAACATGATTAACTATGTTGTGGCTAAGATTTGAGCCTTGCTTTTAAGCCCTTTCTTGCCTATAACACAAGTCAAATTCACTTAAAAGAGACATGCTTTTACCCTACTGTTATCAATCTAAAAGGCATCTGATTATCGCCAACTTAGTATAAAACTTTTGTGGGAATCTGAGCTGGACAATGTTACTTATGAGCAGTAATCAAATCAAATTAATCTATATATTTTGCTGGAACCTGTTCCTGTTACACATGCTTGGTTGTTGTAATATATTGCAGCAATGATATAAAACGAAGGTAAGTCATTGTTTTGTTTCTCTTTGGAGTCAGAAGTTAAGAAAGTGTTCCCTCGTTTCTTTTTGGTTTTGAATATGAAATGTGGAGATGTGTGGTTCGTTGCATGTATTTCAACTGATATGGATATCTTAACATCAGATTTCAATACCATTTGCCTGTAATTGAAGGCAAGGAGCAATTGTCTGTAACGAATCAATTTTGTTCTGGTCATTCAATATCTGCTTTAAATGTGCTGCTATTGTTGTCTTTTGTGTTCACTTTGTGCTAGCGTATCTGTGTGATTAACACCCCTGTAATCTAGATAACGGACAAAGAAAAATGGGGGGAAATCTGGTGAATATATATTTACAACTAATATTTAGTCATAGACTGCTGGAGGAAATTACAGAGAGAAGAGGAGAAATATTCAGAGAGAAAAGAAGAAGTGGCAGAGAGAAGAGATACAAAATTCCACACTTTTCTTCTCAAAACTAGTGTTCACTTTATACCACCTTAAAGCAAGTCTTCTTCATAATTTGCCTCTTGGTCCCCGCCCACCATTAAAACCTAAAGGTTGCTTATGACAATCTGCTTATGATGGTGAGGTATTAAATTATTAATCGTCAGCTGATATCTGGGGGTGAGTTCTCATGCTAGACTCTTCTTCTGCTGAACAACTTCTACCAAACGCTGTTTGTGTTCTTGTTCAACATTTTTGGTTTCCTCAGCATGTATAATGAAGGATAGAAGCATTGGAATTTTTTGTTAAAATTTGACACACTGTCCTGTTTCAGTTAATTGTTTGAATGCACAGCTCTTGCACCACTAATCAAGGCCTGACAACTAGGATGATGTATGACACGTCAATGTCCATAACTTGAAACTCTACTGTGAAAGTACTTGGCCCAAATTTTAATTGCACGAGTTAATGCCCTTACAACCACATTACTATGCTCCGTGGAAGATGCAGCAGTAAGTAAATGTTTCATGAAAGGAGGTGAAGCATTGAAGGCAAAACTTCTCTGGTCCTGTTTGGTAAAAAACATTAAAAATGAGGTAAGGATTGAGATTGGGATTAAAAAAAATATATTAAAAGAGTGTTTAGTATGAGTGATTATTTATTACTTGAGATTAGACAAATCCATATACATGGGACTTAGGAATATCATGGAGAGATGTGATATTCCCTAATCCTACTCACATGAGATTGCCTAATCTTATGTAGTAAATAATTACTCATACTAAATACTCTTTAATGGTTTTTTTCAATCCCAATCCCAATCCCTACTTTTTATTGTCAATGCTTTGTAGTAAACGTAATTTATGATTCCTTAATCACATTCCATACTCATATTCTCGTTTTATTCCAAACTGATATTTCTTCTTCGATGGATTCCAGTCTGAAAATAATCCTATAAAACTCTTCAATCGCATGAACCTTACCACACATCGAACTAAAAATGAAAGTTAGGATTGTAAAAGACTGAGAAGCATTATTGGAGGGAAAGAATGCCTTAATTAGAGCTAAATAAGTAATGAATATTTTAATCACTACAGTGCAAGAAAACAAACAATCATTGTATATTACAAAACTAATTGGAGAGGACAAAAAATCGTTATACAAGAAATATGCTATTGGAGTTTACAGATTGAAGGGATTGAAATTGATGCATTGGAAGACTTGAAGAAACAATTTGATTTTGATGCTGAAGTTGGGGTTCAACATTAGGATTGGTGATATCATGGATGCTTCTTCTTCTTCTCTTTTTGTTCCCTTTGTTGATTTGGTGGTCAAAGAACTTTGAGCATGGCTAGCAATCTGAATTGGAGTCCTTGTCTTCACAACATTTTCAGAAATGTTCTTCCAATTTCCCTTCCCATATGTTTGCAATCCAATCAGAAATAACCTATAATTAGAAAACAAGAGAAAATATATTAGGACATTATTTATGTTAAAAAAACAATATCAAAGAATTGAGAAATTTTCAATGCTTGCGCACACCTGTGTTCTTCCTCAGTCCATGACTTTCCCTTGTTGATATCGGTATGAACATTACTTGGTGCCCCTGGGTTAAACAAAGGTTGATGCACCAAGTGTTGCCTATTAAAGAGCGATGAAAATTCAAGGGATGCCTGTGGCAGCAACTGATCATGATGTGTTTGTGGATTATATCGGTGTATGGGATGAACTGAAGAAGCAATGTGATTTTGAGGAGTTGAATGTGCAAGAAAAGGATTAGATGATGATGAAAATTCTGGGAATATGGGCATTAGATTTGGTTGCAAGTGGACCATTTCGGGTTGCATGTAAGGGGTGGTCTGTGTGATATTTTGTTGCAGGTTAAACTGCTGATTCAGTATTGGAGATGTCATTTGAACAGGAAAGCTTGAAGGAACTTGTGGTCGGTTTAATTCATTCATTGGATGGGGCTGATGATGAACTTGAACATTATGGGGAATTGATGAGGCGAATTGACAGGTTGGTAGTGACTGATATATTGAAGTAACAGTATCAGTTTGAGGAGCTGAACCAGAAATATGATCCATAGAGTTCAGCATCTCTAGTCTGCTATTATTGTATTGCTCAGCATTAATGGATACTTGAATTGGTGTATTTGTCACCATCTCTAGTCCTTGTCCTTGTAAGACTTGTCTGCTGCAAAAGAATAGCATATCATGAAAATATTAGTGGTTATATTATATACTTCCGTGTTGCTTATAATGTAAATGCTATTAAACAAATTTGAGTAGATTATAAAAGCTAAATAAATTATTTATTTCTAATAACAGTGATATAGTTTTCTTAAAATATTTCTGTATAACATTAGACTATACAATAGTTTATAAGTTAGATAAATTAGTTTGATGATTAAGAAAATAAATTAATTTGACAAATAATATTATATATATATATATATAAGAGGTTGAGTTAAGATCTTCCCACCTTTAGAATGGAAGGAATAATAATAAATGATATGGTACTAAGTAAACAAATAAATTAGAATTTCCAAGCATTTTACTTGCAAAGTTTGTTACCGGTTTTAAAAAAGCAAGAAGAGTCAAATTGACTCACCATATGATGTTGTAATTTTCTTTATTATTCCCATCATGTCACCTATATGAGCCCTCTTTAAGTTTTATTATAACAAAAAGCAATTATGATCATTAATATACCAATATAAAAGGATTAAATACATTTTTCTACCTCTACTGATTAAGCAATAAAAATTTGTAAAAGTATCAATTACATAAACATGTTGACTAGAAACCACTCTCATCTAGTTCTCAAATCAATAAAAAGTTTTTTCTTCTATTTATTATTTTCTTTTCGACAATTTCTTAGCAATATAACCAAATATATTCATAAAACAATTCACTCAATAAAAAACACTCAAAAGAAAAACGTGAGAAAATTTTTAAAAAAATTCAATTGAAAGTTGTCCATGTACGTACCTGTTGTGTTCTTCCGAAGTACGTGACATTTTCATTGGCGGCTCTGAGTTCAATATGATTTGATACTCCGAATAGCAGTTGGAGGGCCAAGTGTTTGAGCATGTGGAAGGTACTAAGGCCTGACTTGCTTCATTCTCTGGCACATCGGCGGCAGCGGCGATGACAGTGGTGCCGTCCAGATGTTGCTCTTCTGGATGCCGGACATATACATGATGCTCCAGCACGTCGCCGGCAGTGATGGTTGTAGCGTCTAGCAGTTGCTCTTCAAGATGCCGAACATATGCATCATTCTCTGGCACATCATCGACATCCGTCGTAGTGTTTAACAGTTGTTCTTCCAGACGTCGGATAGATACATCATTCTCCAGCACATCATCAGCATTATAATGTAGCAGTTGTACTTCATAAAGTGCATCAACGATTTCATCAATATCCAGCTCCATTGGCATGTTGTCTCAAACCTGTAAGCTCATCAATTTCAATTTCATATTAATCAGGAGCTTTACGACTATATAATACTTTAATACTACTTTTGTTTATGCATATCTACATACTAGACGAGTTTTTGTACTTTTGAAAATAATATTTCTATCAAATTATATAATTAATATTATTTTTTACAGACACATATTAATAAATTCTATTATTTATATTATTCTCATGACTATTTATTTAGTTACCGAGAAAAACAAAAACATAATAATTCGTATAGTTTTTCCACAACAAAAAGTACGATGCCGTAAAATTATAAGAAGAAAATTATACAGTTTTAATATGCATCTAGAAAAGTTAAAGAACACCAAAAATGCATATTAATTAGGATTACCTATGAGAAGTGGATGAAAGTTAAATTCTTTGACTTCAAAAGTTTCCTTGTGGTTTGGCCAAAAAAAAAAACGAGTTTCCTTGTGGAGATCGCAAATTAAAGCTCCCTTAGTAGGAAATTTGCACAACTCTAATTAATCATTTATACCTATTTATAATGTTTAGGAGAGAAGGATACAAGTTAAAACAATGTTTAAGGAGAGGTGAATCTGATTCGTTTTTATCAACAATGAATAAATATATTTAATAAAATGTGAGACGGACTTAAATTTAAATTAAATTAAATTAAGTTAATAGCAGATAAAAGAATTAACAAATTTCACAGACTAACTAACCGCTCAACTTTTATTTGTATAATAATCTATTTTTACATATATTTTTACGTGCAAACTAAATGCAAGTCACACATTTTTCGGTTCTTATATAGAATTATTTAATCATGAGCATTTATTTAATTTAGCATTCATATAAAGATAAGTTTTTACAATTTAGAAAATCATATATATATAAATAAGTTAAAAATATCTTTTACAAATATATGTTGTTGCGCCACAATCGGGATTTGGTCTCAATGATCATATTAGTCAAAGTCAGTTCATCAAGATGTTAAAACATCCGTTTCCAATTTTTTAAATTATCTAATTTCATTTGGTCAAAAAAAAATTATCTAATTTCAAATAGATATAATACGCGGTTGGCAAAAGAAATGTTTTTGTGATATAATGAAAAGATTCCGTAGAATAATTTTTGAAGACATAGTTTTAGTTCACAAAAAAAAAGAAAAGAAATAGTTTTCAAAATAAAAAGCTAAAAAAATCTGCTTAAATTATTATTTTCCAAATATATCTAAAATGATATAGTGGCGAGTGAAAGAATTATTTGCTTGAAAATATAACATTCTTTGACTCTCCTCTAATTTTTCAAATAACAAACTATCAAAAAGATATTCTGATTTTTTTTTTGGGTACAATTTTTCATTCTTCTAGAATACATGATGGAAAACATATTTTTCTATTTTTTCTGAATAAAAGACTGTTCTTAAAATGAAAAAAAATCTAGTAGTCTCTTAAATTAAATTAAATTAAATTTCAAAAATAATAATTTTTAATTGAAGTGAATATCAAATTAAAATATTACCGAATCAACAAATTAACAAATCTGAAACGTCAAATATGTATTGACTTTTGTTTACTTAATCTTTGTATATATAATAAGTTTGAAGCCAAAAAAAATATTTATATAAATAATCTATTTTTAGATACAAAATAAAAACATTCTGTGAAATTAAACTGTATTCAAAGTCAATATAATTTGAAGATTTATTTTTTTGATTATTAGATTTATCAAAATTTACAAATATTTTCAATTTTTGCAAACATATTTGTATGTTTTGAGAGTGTATTACGTAAATAATCAAGTGAAAAACATTTTTTTTATTTTTGAATATAAAATGTTCTTAAATCACAAAATTAAATAGGCCCTTAATTTAAATTAAATTAAATTTAAAAATTATCAATTATCAATTAAGTTTTTAATCAAAGGTAATTTTAAATTAAATTGGTGGGGAATTAACAAATTAACAAATCTCATAAAACTTCACATATTTATTGACATTTGTTTACTTAATCTTTATATAAATAATCAGTTTGAAGGCAAAAAAATATTTATTTAAATAATCTAGTTTTAGATGGAAAATAAACACATTCAATGAAACGTTGTTCAAAGTCAATATAATTTAAAGATTTACTTTGTGATTATTAGGAATTAATTAAAATTTGCAAATATTTTTAATTTTTACAAACATCTTTGTTTTGAGAATGTATTATATAATTTCTTTTCCTGAGACATAAAGAAAGAGTATATTACTTCAGGACCTGTTTGGTATGAGAGAAATAGGAAAAAAATGTCAATAGCTCAATCCATGGTCTTAATAAGGCCACCCGTGTTATAGTATTGAAGTTCAACAAATAACACCTGCAGAAATAAAAAATAAGGATGCAAAAAGAATTATGAGTGATCTCTTAATTCTCAAAACAATCACAGAATCACCCAGACTATAATAACCCACCTTTTAATGGCCGTCTTGTGAGTTTTCTTACGGTGTTAATAACATAAGTTTGTTGCAAAATCACCCGTGTTATAGTACAATATACTGTGTATAAAAACAATCTCGGAACCCACATTATCGAATTCCAAAATTACAACATCACTTTATGCTTAATAAATGAAAATGTAAAAAATTGAATTATACACTCAGCTATACTAATAGTCTAATACTAAGAAACTATATATTTTCATATTTTCAATAAAAAATTACATAATAAAATATGAAATTAAATTTTTTGCTTTTATTTTTTTAATTAGAGAATGCTAATTCAGGATATTTCCCCTTTCTGGGGATATGACAAATATACTTTATCTGCATAATCAGCAATCTGACAAGCAAGGAACATCACTATATATATGATGCAAACATCATTTTTTTCTATGCAACACTATATTGCATATAAAATTACAAATTTTAAACCCTGTGTGTTTGCTCCTCATCATCAGTTATCAAAATTCTCAATGACCATTTTTCAGAATTGAATATTTGCATCACTATATCTGATTTAAGCCCCAACACAGAACGTTCAATGTGGATCTATTGAAGAAAATAATATTTTCGTTTCATACTCTATGATTCCTTAATCACATTCCATATGTACCTAGTTTTGTTTTATTCCAAACTAATATTTCTTCTTTCATGGATTCTAGTCTGAAGATAATCCTATAAAACTTATCAATATTTTGCTCACTACAATGCAAGAAAACAAAGAATCATTGTATACTACAAAATTAGTTGAAGAAAAACAATCTTTACACAAGAAATCTGCTGTTCGGGTTTACAAATTGAAGAGAGTGAACAACATTTGGGGGATTCTGTGGGTTGTAATGAGATTGATTCATTGGAAAACTTGAAGGAACAAATTGATTTTGATGCTGACATTGGGTTGGAACATCGGGATTGGTGATATCATGGATGCTTCTTCTTCTTCTCTTTTTGTTCCCCTTGTTGATTTGGTGATTAAAGAACTTCTGAGCATGGCTAGCAATCTGAACTGGAGTCCTTGTCTTCACAACATTTTCAGAAATGTTCTTCCAATTTCCCTTCCCATATGTTTGCAATCCAATCAGAAATAACCTATAATTAGAAAACAAAAGAAAATATATTAGGACCTTTATGATTAAAAAAGACGATATCAAAGAATCGAGAAATTTTCAATGCTTACACACACCTGTGTTCTTCCTCAGTCCATGACTTTCCCTTGTGGCTATCAGTGTGAACATTACTTGGTGTCCCTGAGTTAGACAAAGGTTGGTTGACCAAGTGTTGCCTATTACAGAGCGATGAAAATTCAAGGGATGCATTTGGCAGCAACGGATCATGATGTGGTTGTGGATTATATTGGTGTATGGGACGAACTGAAGAAGCAATGTGATTTTGAGGAGTTGCATGAAAGGAATTAGATGATGATGAGAATTTTGGGCACATGGGCATCAGATTTGGTTGCAGGTGGACCATTCTAGTTTGCATGCAAGGGAGGGACTGTGTGATACTTTGTTGCTGGTTAAACTGCTGATTTATTGTTGGAGAGGATGTCATTTGAACAGGAAAGCTTGAAGGAACTTGTGGCTGATGATGAACTTGAAAATTATGAGGAATTGATGAGGTGAATTGGTGTGTTGGTAATGACTGATTCAGTGGAATATTTGAAGGATTTTGTTCGTCAAATTGATGCAATGAAATATGATCCGTAGAGTTAGTTTGGTGATTATTGTATTGCTCAGCATTGCTAGATACTTGAATCGGTGTATTTGACACCATCTCTGGTCCTTGTAAGACTTGTCTGTCACAAAAGAAAAACACATTATGAAAATATTAGTGATTATATTATATACTTTTATGATGCTCATAATGCAAGTGCTATTGAACGAATTTGGGTTGATTATGAAAACTAAGTAAATTATTTATAATACAATTTTCTACCTCCACTAATTAAGGAATATAGTTTGTAAAAGTATCAATTAAATAAACATGTTGACTAGAAACCACTCTCATCTAGTTCCTAAATCAATAAAAAGTTTTTTCTCCTATTTGTTATTTTCTTTTCACCAATTTCTTAGCCATATAACCAAATATATTCATAAAGCAATTCACTCAATCAGAAACACTCAAAAGAAAAACATGAGAAAAATTAAAAAAATTTCAATTGAAAGTTTTCCAAGTACGTACCCGTTGTGTTCTTCCAAAGTACGTGGCATTTTCATGGGTGGCTCTGAGTTCAATATGATTTGATACTCCGAATAGCAGTTGGAGGGCCAAGTGTTTGAGCATGTGGACGGTACTAAGGCCTGACTTGCTTCATTCTCTGGCACATCGGCGGCAGCGGCGATGACAGTGGTGGCGTCCAGCTGTTGCTCTTCTGGATGCCGGACATATGCATCATTCTCCAGCACATCATCACCGGCGGCAGTTGCAGCGTCTAGCAGTTGCTCTTCAAGATGCCGAACATATGCATCATTCTCCGGCACATCATCGACATGGTCGTGATGTCTAATAGTTGCTCTTCCAGATGTCGAAAAAATACATCATTCTCCAGCACGTTGGCGGTCGCGACAGGATGTTGGTCATAGTCATCAGTGGCCTCTATTAGTAGTAGTTGCTCTTCAAAGTACTGGGCATATGCCTCATCATTCTCCAACACGTTGACGGCGGCAGCATGTTGCTCCTCAAGATGCCGGACATATGCTTCATCATTCTCCGGCACGTCATCAGCATTGTAATGTAGCAGTTCTCCTTCAAAGAGTGCATCAACGATACCATCAATATCCAGCTCCATTGGCATAATTAATGTCTTGAACCTGTAAGCACATCAATTTCAAACTCATATTAATCAAGATCTTTATGACTATATAATTACACTTTAATAGTACTTTTGTTTCTATATTAGACGAGTTTTTTACATTTGAAAACAATATTTCTAACAATTTATATATTTATACTATTTTTACACATATATTCTAGTAAGTTCTACAAATGATATCATTCTAATAATGAAAATAATTTAAAAATAATTTTCATAACTGTTTTGTTAATCATAATTAAAAGTAATACTTATTTTTTCTCCTCACCCCAGAAGACCCTTTTCCCTACCTTGATCCTATTTTGCTGACTTGGATCAGTGTTCTAACGTATTTCGCCAAAACCTATACCTAGTTTTCATCTCCAGTAGTGTTCAAGTTTTACGTTTGAAAAGATTGAAAAATATGAGACACACACACACACACAACGTGGCAATGAGTTCAATCAAATAACAAGATGATCATATGGTTCATAAATGCTATTAATGAGATATAAATTAAACAAATAAACATAGCCAGTTCAATAGTTATGTAAAATATAATGAACATAATTAGATATAAACATTTTGCCCAAGATATAGATATAGACGATGAAAAAATAAATAACTATCGGATCATAGCTTCAACACAAATAAAATATTGTACCAAAAAATACAAAAACATAATATTTCAGATAGTTTTTCCACAACAAAAAGTGCGATGCGACAAAAGTTATAGCAAGAAAATTATACGTAGTTTTAATATGCATCTTGGAAAGTTTAAGAACACCAAAAATGTGTATCAATTAGGATTACCTATGAGAAGTTGAATTCTTTGACTTCAAGAGTTTCCTTGCGGAGATCACAAAGCTTTCTTGGTAGCAAGTTTGCACAACTCTAAGTGATCACTGATACCTATTTATATAATGTTTAGGAGAGAAGCATACAAGTCAAACCAATGTTTTAATTAGGAGAGGTGAATCTGATTCGTTTTTATCAATAATGAATAAGTATATTTAATAAAATGCGAGACGGACTTAAATTTAAATTAAATTAATTGTAGATAAACAACTTAACAAATTTCGCAGATTGATGAACCATTGTTTGCTCACTTTTTATTTATATAATAATCTATTTTTACATATATTTTTACGTGCAAACTAAAGATAAGTTTTTTCAGTTTAGAAAATCATATATATGTATATATAAATAAGTTAAAAATGCCTCCTACAAATATATGTTGTTGCGCCACAATCGGGATTTGGTCTCAACGATCATATTAGTCAATAGTCAGTTCCTCATGATGTTAAAACAACGGTTTCCAAATTCTGAAATTATCTAATTTCATTTGGTCAAAACAAATTATCTAATTTCAAATAGATATAATACGCGGTTTGCAAAAGCAACGTTTTTGTGTTATAAAGCATTAATAATAAGATGTTAAAAAAATATGTTTGAATTTTGTTCCAAAAAAAAAGTTTGAATTATTATTTTAAAGAATCTAATAGGCCCTTAATTTAAATTAAATTTAAAAAATAATCAATTTTCAATCCTAATTTTTTTAGTTAAAGGTAATTTTTAATAAAACTATTAGCTCATTAACAAATTAACAAACCTCGCAAAATTTCAAATATTTATTGATTTTTTTACTTAATCTTTGTATACTACACAATAAGTTTGATGCTAAAAAAATATTTATATAAATAATCTAGTTTTAGATGCAAAACAAACACATTTACTGAAATTAAAATTTATTCAAAGTCAATATAATTTAAAGATTTGGTTTGTGATTATGAGGTTTATTCAAGTTTACATACAAACATCTTTGTATGTTTCGAGAGTGTATTATAAAAATAATCTAATGAAAAACATATGTTTCTATTTTTTGACAAAAAACTGTTTTTAAATCACAAAATCAAATAGGCCCTTAATTTAAATGAAATTAAATTTGAATAAATAATCAATTTTTAATCTCATTTTTTTAATCGAAGGGAATTTTAAATTATTAGCGAATTAACAGATTAACAAATCTAACAAAACTTCACATATTCATTGACTTTTGTTTACTTAATCTTTATATCAGTTTGAAGCGAAAAAATTAAGTCAATGTGTGCTTCGAAAGTCAGGTAAATGTGGATAAAACTGTAATGAGCGAATTGATAAATAGTAGCTTTTGTATTGTGAAGTAAATTAAACAATATAACTAATAATGCCAATAACAACACCCACACATAGATGGGTTGCAACTGTGCAACTTCTTCTGACTATCAACTAATTTGAAATTCTAAATCATTCTTATTTATGACATTTTATTAATAACAATTGACAACGTCTGAAATGCAAATAACAATACATTTTTGTTCTCATTCCTGATCTTTGATTTTGAAATTTTAAAGGCATTTTTTTTTGGAGGATTTTTCCAAGGTTTTGGGCCAAATGTGAAATATTTTTCTGGATAACCCAAAACATTACATATCTAGCCATTGAAAACTTGTATGATGTAGTTATTGATTAAAAATTTGGTTGAAATATTAACTTTTAAATTAGATTTATGAAAATGACGACGTATTCATCAATCAATTGTCCAGCATATGTAGTCTAAAATGAAACTGTTTTATTATATATCGATGGTAATATGGAAAATATAAACATTTCATGTCCAAAAATATAGATATACACGACAAAGAAAATAACAACTATCGGATCACTGCTTCAACACAAATAAAATAGTAGAAAAGTCACAAATAAAATATCTCATATAGATTTTTGTCTACAAAAAGTACGATGGGATAAAAGTTATAACAAGAAAATCATGCACAGTTTTAATATGCATCTCAAAAGTTGAAGAACACCAAAAATGCGTAGTAATTAATATTACCTACTTGAAGTGGATGAAAGTCAAAAGTTTTCTTGTGGAGATCACGAAGCTACCTTATTAGAAAATTTGTGATCACTTATACCTATTTACAATATTTAGGAGAGAATGAGAAAAATTCAAACAAAATGTTTTAGAAGAGGTGAAAACAAATATTTGATTCATTTATATCAAATGATAAGTGTGTTTTTTAGGGGGAAAAATATTAGACAATAGCAGATGTATGAGTAAACAAATTTCACAGATTTATTAACCTTTGTTTGCTCATTTTTATTTTCGTTTCATACTCTATGATTCTTTTATCACGTTCCACACCTATTTTCGTTTTGTTCCAAACTAATATCTCTTCTTTGATGGATTCTAGTCTAAAAATAATCCTATAAAACTTATCAATAACATCAACCGTACCACACATTAAACTAAAAATGAAAGTTGGGGGATTGTAAAAGATTGTGGAGCATTTTTGGAGGGACAAAATGCCTTAGAGCCAGAGAGGTAATCAATATTTTACTCACTAAAATGCTAGAAAACAAGCAATCATTGTATACTACAAAATCAGTTGAAGAAAAACAAACCTTTACACAAGAAATCCGCTGTTTGGGTTTACAAATTGAAGAGACTGAACAACATTTGGGGGATTCTGTGGGTTGTAATAAGATTGATTCCTTGGAAGACATGAAGAAACAATTTGATTTTGATGTCCACACTGGGTTTGAAGATCAGGATTGGTGATATCATGGATGCTTCTTCTTCTTCTCTTTTTGTTCCCTTTGGTGATTAAAGAACTTCTCAGCATGGCTAGCAATCTGAATCGGAGTCCTTGTCTTCACAACATTTTCAGAAATGTTCTTCCAATTTCCCATCCCATATCTTTGCAATCCAATCAGAAATAACCTATAATCAGAAAAAAAAAGAGAAAATATATTAGGATATTTATGATTGAAAAAGACAGTATCAAAGAATTGAGAAATTTTCAATGCTTACACATACCTGTGATCTTCCTTAGTCCATGACTTTCCCTTGTTGATATCAGTCTGAACATTACTTGGTGTCCTTGGGTTAAACAAAGGTTGGTTGACCAAGTGCTGCCTATTAGAGAGTGATGAAAATTCAAGGGATGCCTGTGGCGGCAACTGATCATGATGTGGCTGTGGATTATATTGGTGTATGGGACAAACCAAAGAAACAATGTCATTTTGAGGAGTTGAATGAGCATGAAAAGGGTTTGATGATGATGAAAATTTTGGGAATATGGGCATCAGATTTGGTTGCAGGTGGACCATTCTGGTCTGCAAGCAAGGGGGGCCTGTGTGATATTATGTTGCTCGTTAAACTGCTGATTTATTGTTGGAGAAGATGTCATTTGAACAGGAAAGCTTGAAGGAACTTGTGGTGGGTTTAATTCATTCATTGGATGTGGCTGATGATGAACTTGAAAAGTATGAGGAATTGATGTGTTGGTAGTGACTGATTCAGTGGAATATTTGAAGGATTTTGCTGGTCAAATTGATGCAATGAAGTAATAGTATGAGTTTGAGGAGTTGTACCACACATATGATCCATAGAGTTAGTTTGATGATTATTGTATTGCTCAGTGTATTTGTCACCATCTCTGGTCCTTGTAAGACTTATCTGGCACGTCAATGGCCTCTCTCAGTACTAGTTGCTCTTCAAGGTGTTGGGCATACGCTTCATCATTCTCCGGCACATCATTGGCATTATAATGTGGCAGTTGTCCTTCAAAAAGTGCATCAACGATTTCATCAATATCCAGCTCCATTGTCATATTGTCTCAAACCTGTAAGGATGTCAATTTCAATTCCATATTAATGAAGAGGTTTAGGACTATATAGTTACACTTTAATACTAGTTTTTTTATGCATATCTATATATTATACGAGTATTACAAATTTGAAAACATTGGAAAAATTAAATAAAGTGTACGCACTTGTAATAAATTCAACCAAATAGCAAGATTATATTTTTCATAAATCTTAATAATAATGAGATATAAGGAAAGAAAATTCAAGAAATAAAGATCACCAATTCAATCATTGTGTAAAGCATAGTCAAAAGCAAAACACGCGCAAGTGAGAGAAAATTGTATTCAGAATAAATATAATTCAAATTATTAATATGAGATTACCAAGTTTATGAACTTCACAAATATTTGTCAGTTCTTAGGAACATCATTTTGGGTTTTGGACGTATTTAATTTAAATTTATATAAAGATAATTCAAAATATCTCTTACAAATATCATTTGAACAGCTATCAAAATAATTTAATATTCATAAAAAAATTGTGAAAAAAACTAAATGAATAAATACATATACTGTGTATACTTAAAAGTCTTATCTCATCGATATTTCTAATAATTTATATAATTAATAGTATATATTTTTATACATATATAATAGTAAATTTTATTATTTATGTTATTCTAATGAAAATAATTTAAAAATAATTTTCATAATTATTTAGTTAATTGTAATTAAAAATAATTATTTTTTTCTCCTCACCCCTGGAAGAAATTCCTGCCTCGATCCTATTTTGCAGACTTGGATTAATGTTTCTAACATATTTCACCAAAACCTACCTAGTTTTCATCTCTAGTAGGGTCCAAGTTTTACGCTTGAAAAGATTGGAAAATATAGGATATACATACCGTTGCAATGAGTTCAATCAAATAACAAGATGATCATAAGCTTCATAAATCTTAATAATGGGATATAAATTAAAAAATTAAAAATCACCAGTTCAATATTAATGTAAAATATAGTTAATATGGATATAAACATTTCGTGGCCTGAAACATAGACTTTAATTTAGTTTAATTTAATTTAAACTATACTAATAGCAGATATATGTATCAACAAATTTCACAGATTTATTAACCTTTGTTTGCTCATTTTTATTTAGATAATAACCTAATTTTACATGAAAATTAAATGCAAGACCTGTCCTTTTCGGCCATAGATAGAATTATTTAATCTTGACCATTTATTTAATTTAACATTTTAATTGAGCATTGGAGCAAACCATATCTAATGAGATAAGTTAAAAAGACCTTTTTTACATTCTGAAATTATCTAATTTCATTTGGTCAAAAAATTATCTAATTTCAAATATATATAATACGCAGTTGGCAAAAGAAACGTTTTTGTGTTATTAAAAAACAATTCCCTATAACAATTTTTTAATAAATAGTTTTAAAAAAAAAATTTAAAAATCTGTCTGAATTATTATTATTATTATTATTAAAAAATACGTCTAAAATGATATAGTGGAGAGTGAAAGAAGAATTTACTTGAAAATAATCAAATACAACATTCTTGGACTCTTCCCTAATTTTTTTAAATAACAAAATATCAAAAAGATGTTCTGCTTTTTTTTGGGACAACTTTTTTTATTCTTCTAGAATATATAATGAAAACCATATATTTCTATTCTTTTTAATAAAAAAACTGTTCTTAAAAACACGAAATCAAATAGGCCCCTAATTTTTTGGCCAAAAAAATAGGCCCCGAATTTTAATTAAATTAAATTTAAAATAATCATTTTCAATCTTAATTTGACTCATCCCTTTCTACTAAAGTTGACCGGCCATTGATGTTCATTGATCGATGGTCAGATGGGTGACCATTGAAAAGAAATATTATTCTGTTAACTAAAATTATAAAAAACAATTAAATTATTTTTTTAGTAATTTTCAAATTTTATGGTGTTTGACCGTTTTCACGTATCTTAGCTTCATTTATAAAAAAAAATATTCTTTTTTCAAAAGCTACTCATTGTCAAAGTAGCTTCTCCGAGTAATAAAAATATATTTTTAAGATCCCATTATTTTTGAAAACTCAAATAAGCATTATTAAAATTCTCAAAAGGAACTCTATTCCTTAAAAAATAAGATGAATTAAAATTATTTTTAATGAGAAAAAGTAGAATCTCGTGTATATACTTCTGTCACAAGAAAGCATGGCTATTTCCTACAAATATTCACTCATTTGAAAACAAGCGAAATTTCAATCTCACGCAATTACGTACCTTTTGTTATTTTATTTGTCATAAAAAACTATTTTTACCAAAAGATATTTGTATTTTACAAAGTGCAAAAATTAAATAGTACAATATACTGTCTATCAAAAAAATCTTGGAACCCATATTATTGAATTCCAAAATCACAACATCACTTTATGCTTAATAAATGAAAATGTAAAAAATTGAATTGTACACTCAGCTATGCTAATAGTCTAACACTAAGAAACTATATATTTTCATATTTTCAACAAAAAATTACAAACTAAAATATAAATTAATTTTTTTCTTTTATTTTTTTAATTAGAGAATGATAATTCAGGATATTTCCCCTTTCTGGGGTTATAACAAATATCTTAATCTGCAAATCAGCAATCTAGTGTGAAAATAATATTTTCGTTTCGTACTCCATCATTCCTTAATCACATTCCATATTCGTTTTATTCCAAACTAATATTTCTTCTTTGATGATTCTAGTATGAAAATAATCCTATAAACTTATCAATATTTAACTCACTACAATGCAAGAAAACAAAGAATCATTATATACTAAAAAATTAGTTAAAGAAAAACAATCTTTACACAAGAAATCTGCTGTTTGGGTTTACAAATTGAAGAGATTGAACAACATTTGGGGGATTCTGTGGGTTGTAATAGATTGATTATTGGAAAACTCTGAAGGAACAAATTGATTTTGATGCTGACATTGGGTTGAACATCAGGATTGGTGATATCATGGATGCTTCTTCTTCTTCTCTTTTTGTTCCCTTTGTTGATTTGGTGATTAAAGAACTTCTGAGCATGGCTGCAATCTGACTGGAGTCCTTGTCTTCACAACATTTTCAGAATGTTCTTCCTTCCAATTTCCCTTCCCATATGTTTGCAATCCAATCAGAAATAACCTATTTAGAAAACAAAGAAAATATATTAGGACATTTACGATTCAAAAAAGACTAATATCAAAAACTGAGAAATTTTCAATGCTTACACACACCTGTGTTCTTCCTCAGTCCATGACTTTCCCTTGTGGATATCAGTATGAACATTACTTGGTGTCCCTGAGTTAACGAAGGTTGGTTGACCCAGTTTGCCTATTACAGAGTGATGAAAATTCAAGGGATGCCTTGGGAAGCAATTGATCATGGTGTGGCTGTGGACTATATTGGTGTATGGGACGAACTGAGAAGAACAATGTGATTTTGAGGAGTTGAATGTGCATGAAAGGGTTTGGTGGTGATGAAAATTTTGGGCACATGGGCATCAGATTTGGCTGCAGGTGGACCATGCTGGTTTGCATGCAAGGGAGGGACTGTGTGATATTCTGTTGCTGGTTAAACTGCTGATTTATTATTGGAGAAGATGTCATTTGAACAGGAAAGCTTGAAGGAACTTGTGGTGGGTTTAATTCATTCATTGGATGTGGCTGATGATGAGCTTGAAAATCATGAGGAATCGATGAGGTGAATTGATGTGTTGGTAGTGACTGGTTCAGTGGAATATTTGAAGGATTTTGTTGGTCAAATTGATGCACTGAAGTAATCGTATGAGTTCGAGGAGTTGGACCAAAGATATGATCCGTAGAGTTAGTTTGATGATTAATGTTATTGCTCACGTTACTAGATTCTTGAACCGGTATATTTGTCACCATCTCTGTCCTTGAAAACATGTCTGTTAAGAAAAAACATATTATGAAATATTAGAATGGTAGGAATAAATAATAAATGATATGGTACGTTTTGAATGTTAAACAAATAAAATTTTTTTCTCCTATTTGTTATTTTCTTTTCACCAATTTCTTAGCCATATGACCAAATATATTCATAAAGCCATTCACTCAATCAGAAACACTCAAAAGAAAAACATGAGAAAATTTTAAAAAAAATTCAATTGAAAGTTTTCCAAGTACGTACCCGTTGTGTTCTTCCAAAGTACGTGGCATTTTCATGGGTGGCTCTGAGTTCAATATGATTGATACTCCGAATAGCAGTTGGGGGCCAAGTGTTTGAGCATGTGGACGGTACTAAGGCCTGACTTGCTTCATTCTCTGGCACATCGGCGGCAGCCACGATGACGGTGGTGCCGTCCAGATGTTGCTCTTCTGGATGCCGGACATATGCATCATTCTCCAGCACATCATCACCGGCGGCAGTTGCAGCGTCTAGCAGTTGCTCTTCAAGATGCCGAACATATGCATCATTCTCCGGCACATCATCGACAGTGGTCGTGATGTCTAATAGTTGCTCTTCCAGATGTCGAAAAATACATCATTCTCCAGCACGTTGGCGGTCGCGACAGGATGTTGGTCATAGTCATCAGTGGCCTCTATTAGTAGTAGTTGCTCTTCAAGTACTGGGCATATGCCTCATCATTCTCCAACACGTTGACGGCGGCAGCATGTTGCTCCTCAAGATGCCGGACATATGCTTCATCATTCTCCGTCGGCACGTCATCAGCATTGTAATGTAGCAGTTCTCCTTCAAAGAGTGCATCAACGTACCATCAATATCCAGCTCCATTGGCATAATTAATGTCTTGAACCTGTAAGCACATCAATTTCAAACTCATATTAATCAAGATCTTTATGACTATATAATTACACTTTAATAGTACTTTTGTTTCTATATTAGACGAGTTTTTTACATTTGAAAACAATATTTCTAACAATTTATATATTTATACTATTTTTACACATATATTCTAGTAAGTTCTAAAATGATATCATTCTAATAATGAAATAATTTAAAATAATTTTCATAACTGTTTTGTTAATCATAATTAAAAGTAATACTTATTTTTTCTCCTCACCCCAGAAGACCCTTTTCCCTACCTTGATCCTATTTTGCCGACTTGGATCAGTGTTCTAACATATTTCGCCAAAACCTATACCTAGTTTTCATCTCCAGTCATGTTCAAGTTTTACATTTGAAAAGATTGAAAAATATGAGACACACACGCACACAACGTGGCAATGAGTTCAATCAAATAACAAAATGATCATATGGTTCATAAATGCTATTAATGAGATATAAATTAAACAAATAAACATAGCCAGTTCAATACTTATGTAAAATATAATGAACATAATTAGATGTAAACATTTTGCCCAAGATATAGATATAGACGATGAAAAATAAATAACTATCGGATCATAGCTTCAACACAAATAAAATATTGTACCAAAAATACAAAAACATAATATTTCAGAGTTTTTCCACAACAAAAAGTGCGATGCGACAAAAGTTATAGCAAGAAAATTATACGTAGTTTTAATATGCATCTTGGAAAGTTTAAGAACACCAAAAATGTGTATCAATTAGGATTACCTATGAGAAGTGGATGAAAGTTGAATTCTTTGACTTCAAGAGTTTTCCTTGGTAGGAAGTTTGCACAACTCTTAAGTGATCACTGATACCTATTTATAATGTTTAGGAGAGAAGCATACAAGTCAAACCAATGTTTTAATTAGGAGAGGTGAATCTGATTCGTTTTTATCAATAATCAATAAGTATATTTAAGAAAATGCGAGACGGACTTAAATTTAAATTAAATTATATGTAGATAAACAACTTAACAAATTCGAAGATTGATTAACCATTGTTTGCTCACTTTTTATTTATATAATAATCTATTTTTACATATATTTTTACGTGCAAACTAAATGCAAGTCACACATTTTTCGGTTCATAGATAGAATTATTTAATCTTGAGCATTTATTTAATTTAGCATTCACATAAAGATAAGTTTTTCAGTTTAGAAAATCACACACATATATATATATATATAAGTTAAAATGCCTCCTACAAATATATGTTGTTGCGCCACAATCGGGATTTGGTCTCAACGATCATATTAGTCAATAGTCAGTTCCTCATGATGTTAAAACAAATGTTTCCAAATTCTGAAATTATCTAATTTTATTTGGTCAAAACAAATTATCTAATTTCAAATAGATATAATACGCGGTTTGCAAAAGCAACGTTTTTGTGTTATAAAGCTTTAATAATAAGAGGTTTAAAAAAATATGTTTGAATTTTGCTCCAAAAAAAAAGTTTGAATTATTATTTAAAAAATTTATCTAAAATGATATAGCGGTGACCAGAGAGTGAAAGAATAATTTGCTTGAAAATATAACGTTCCTTGACTCTTCTCTAATTTTTTCAAATAACAAAATATCAAAAGATATTCTGATTTTTTTTTTTGGTACAATTTTTTATTCTTCTAGAATACATAATGAAAATCATATTTTTCTATTTTTTTTAATAAAAAGCTGTTCTTAGAACAAAAAGAATCTAATAGGCCCTTAATTTAAATTAAATTAAATTTAAAAAATAATCAATTTTCAATCCTAATTTTTTAGTTAAAGGTAATTTTTAATAAAACTATTAGCTCATTAACAAATTAACAAACCTCACAAAATTTCAAATATTTATTGATTTTTTTACTTAATCTTTGTATACTACACAATAAGTTTGATGCTAAAAAAATATTTATATAATAATCTAGTTTTAGATGCAAACAAACACATTTACTGAAATTAAAATTTATTCAAAGTCAATATAATTTAAAGATTTGGTTTGTGATTATGAGGTTTATTCAAGTTTACATACAAACATCTTTGTATGTTTCGAGAGTGTATTATAAAAATAATCTAATGAAAAACATACGTTTCTATTTTTGGACTAAAAAACTGTTTTTAAATCACAAAATCAAATAGGCCCTTAATTTAATGAAATTAAATTTGAATAAATAATCAATTTTTAATCTCATTTTTTTAATTTTTTAATCGAAGGGAATTTTAAATTATTAGCGAATTAACAGATTAACAAATCTAACAAAACTTCACATATTCATTGACTTTTTTTACTTAATCTTTATATCAGTTTGAAGCGAAAAAATTAAGTCAATGTGTGCTTCGAAAGTCAGGTAAATGTGGATAAAACTGTAATGAGCGAATTGATAAATAGTATTTTGTATTGTGAAGTAAATTAAACAATATAACTAATAATGCCAATAACAACACCCACACATAGATGGGTTGCAACTGTGCAACTTCTTCTGACTATCAACTAATTTGAAATTCTAAATCATCTTATTTATGACATTTTATTAATAACAATTGACAACGTCTGAAATGCAAATAACAATACATTTTTGTTCTCATTCCTGATCTTTGTGATTTTGAAAATTTAAAGGCATTTTTTTTGGAGGATTTTTCCAAGGTTTTGGGCCAAATGTGAATATTTTTTCTGGATAACCCAAAACATTACATATCTAGCCATTGAAAACTTGAATGATGTAGTTATCGATTAAAAATTTGGTTGAAATATTAACTTTTAGATTAGATTTATGAAAATGACGACGTATTCATCAATCAATTGTCCAGCATATGTAGTCTAAAATTGTTTTAATTTTAGACTGTTTTTTATATATCGATGGTAATATGGAAAATATAAACATTTCATGTCCAAAAATATAGATATACACGACGAAGAAATAACAACTCTCGGATCATTGCTTCAACACAAATAAAATAGTAGAAAAGTCACAAATAAAATATCTCATAGATTTTCGTCTACAAAAAGTACGATGGGATAAAAGTTATAACAAGAAAATCATGCACAGTTTTAATATGCATCTCAAAAAGTTGAAGAACACCAAAAATGCGTAGTAATTAATATTACCTACTTGAAGTGGATGAAAGTGAAAAGTTTTCTTGTGGAGATCACGAAGCTACCTTATTAGAAAATTTGTGATCACTTATACCTATTTACAATATTTAGGAGAGAATGAGAAAAGTTCAAACAAAATGTTTTAGAAGAGGTGAAAACAAATATTGATTCATTTATATCAAATGATAAGTGTGTTTTTTAGGGGGGAAAATATTAGACAATAGCAGATGTATGAGTAAACAAATTTCATAGATTTATTAACCTTTGTTTGCTCATTTTTATTTTCGTTTCATACTCTGTGATTCTTTTATCACGTTCCATACCTATTTTCGTTTTGTTCCAAACTAATATTTCTTCTTTGATGGATTCTAGTCTAAAAATAATCCTATAAAACTTATCAATAACATCAACAGTACCACACATTAAACTAAAATAAAAGTTGGGGGATTGTAAAAGATTGTGAAGCATTTTTGGAGGGACAAAATGCCTATCAATATTTTACTCACTAAAATGCTAGAAAACAAGCAATCATTGTATACTACAAAATCAGTTGAAGAAAACAAACCTTTACACAAGAAATCCGCTGTTGTGTTTACAAATTGAAGAGACTGAACAACATTTGGGGGATTCTGTGGGTTGTAATAAGATTGATTCCTTGGAAGACTTGAAGAAACAATTTGATTTTGATGTTGACAATGGGTTTGAACATCAGGATTGGTGATGTCATGGATGCTTCTTCTTCTTCTCTTTTTGTTCCCTTTGGCGATTAAAGAACTTCTGAGCATGGCTAGCAATCTGAATCGGAGTCCTCCTCACAACACAACATTTTCAGAAATGTTCTTCCAATTTCCCTTCCCATATCTCTGCAATCCAATCAGAAATAACCTATAATCAGAACACAAGAGAAAATATATTAGGATGTTTATGATTGAAAAAGACAGTATCAAAGAATTGAGAAATTTTCAATGCTTACACATACCTGTGTTCTTCCTCAGTCCATGACTTTCCCTTGTTGATATCGGTATGAACATTACTTGGTGTCCTTGAGTTAAACAAAGGTTGGTTGACCAAGTGCTGCCTATTAGAGAGTGATGAAAATTCAAGGGATGCCTGTGGCGGCAACTGATCATGATGTGGCTATGGATTATATTGGTGTATGGGACAAACCGAAGAAACAATGTCATTTTGAGTTGAATGAGCATGAAAAGGGTTTGATGATGATGAAAATTTTGGGAACATGGGCATCAGATTTGGTTGCAGGTGGACCATTCTGGTCTGCAAGCAAGGGGGGGCCTGTGTGATATTTTGTTGCTGGTTAAACTGCTGATTTATTGTTGGAGAAGATGTCATTTGAACAGGAAAGCTTGAAGGAACTTGTGGTGGGTTTAATTCATTCATTGGATGTGGCTGATGATGAACTTGAAAAGTATGAGCAATTGATGTGTTGGTAGTGACTGATTCAGTAGAATATTTGAAGGATTTTGCTGGTCAAATTGATGCAATGAAGTAATAGTATGAGTTTGAGGAGTTGTACCACAAATATGATCCATACAGTTAGTTTGATGATTATTGTATTGTCCAGTGTTACTAGATACTTGAACCGGTGTATTTGTCACCATCTCTAGTCCTTATAAGACTTATCTGTTACAAAAGAAAAACACATTATGAAAATATTAGTGATTATATCATATACTTTCATGATGCTCATAATGCAAGTGCTATTGAACGAATTTGGGTTGATTATGAAAGCTAAGTAAATTATTATTTATATACATTTTTCTACCTCCACTAATTAAGTAATAATATTTTGTAAAAGTATCAATCAAATAACATGTTGACTAGAAACCACTCTCCTCTAATTCTTAAATCAAATTGTTCTATTCAGAAAGCTTTCTCCTATTTATTATTTTTTTTCGCCAACTTCTTA
>NW_021636160.1:0-22662 GCF_004799145.2 Neltuma alba | reverse complement strand
GATGTGTTGGTAGTGACTGATTCAGTGGAATATTTGAAGGATTTTGTTGGTCAAATTGATGATTACTGTATTGCTCAGTGTTTACTGATACTTGAACCGTGTTTGTCACCATCTCTGGTCCTTGTAAAACATGTCTGTTAAGAAAACATATTATGAAAATATTAGAATGGGAGGAATAAATATAAATGATATGATTCGTGTTGAATGATTAAACAATAAATTAGGATTTGTAAGCATGTTACTTATGAAGTTTGTTAACGTTTTTATTATTCCCCTCATGTCACCTGTATGAACCCCGTTTATTTGTTATTATAACAAAAAGCAATCATCATCATTATTTAGCGACATAAAAACGATTAAATACAATTTTCTACCTCCACTAATTAAGCAATAAGAATTTGTAAAAGTATCAATTAGATAAACATGTTGACTAGAAACCACTCTCATCTAGTTCTAAATCAATAAAAGTTTTTTTTCTCCTATTTGTCATTTTCTTTTCACCATTTCTTAGCATATGACCAAATATATTCATAAAGCCATTCACTCAATCAGAACACTCAAAAGAAAGCATGAGAAAAATTTTTTTAAAACAATTCAATTGAAAGTTTTCCAAGTACGTACCTGTTGTGTTCTTCCAAAGTACGTGGCATTTCATGGGTGGCTCTGAGTTCAATATGATTTGATACTCTCGAATAGCAGTTGGAGGGCCAAGTGTTTGAGCATGTGGACGGTACTAAGGCCTGACTTGCTTCATTCTCTGGCACATCGGCGGCAGCGGCGATGACAGTGGTGGCGTCTAGCTGTTGCTCTTCCGGATGCCGGACATATGCATCATTCTCCAGCACATCATCACCGGCGGCAGTTGCAGCGTCTAGCAGTTGCTCTTCAAGATGCCGAACATATGCATCATTCTCCGGCACATCATCGACAGTGGTCGTGATGTCTAATAGTTGCTCTTCAGATGTCGGAAAAATACATCATTCTCCCGCACGTTGGCGGTCGCGACAGATGTTGTTCATGATAGTCATCAGTGGCCTCTATTAGTAGTGGTTGCTCTTCAAGGTGCTGGGCATATGCCTCATCATTCTCCAACACTTCTCAGCATTGTAATGTAGGCATGTCCTTCAAAGAGTGCATCAACGATACCATCAATATCCAGCTCCATTGGCATAATTAATGTCTTGAACCTGTAAGCACATCAATTTCAAATTCATATTAATCAAGATCTTTATGACTATATAATTACACTTTGATACTACTTTTGTTAGCGCACCTTGAAAACAATATTTCTATCAATTTATATAATTATACTATTTTGCAGACTCGGATTAGTGTTCTACAAATTTTGCAAAAACCCATACTAGTTTTCATGTGTTCAAGTTTTACCCAAGATATAGATATAGACGAATAAAAAAAATAATAACTATCGGATCATAGCTTCAACACAAATAAAATATTGTACCGAAAAATGCAAAAACATAATATTTCAGATAGTTTTTCCACAAAAAAAAAGTACGATGCAACAAAAGTTACAACAAGAAAATTATACGTAGTTTTATATGCATCTCGGAAAGTTTAAGAACACCAAAAATGTGTATCAATTAGGATTACCTATGAGAAGTGGATGAAAGTTGAATTCTTTAACTTCAAGAGTTTCGTTGCGGAGATCACAAAGCTTTCTTGGTAGGAAGTTTGTACAGCTCTAATTGATCACTTATACCTATTTATAATATTTAGGAGACAAGCATACAAGTCAAAGCAATGTTTTAGGAGAGGTGAATCGGATTGGTTTTTATCAATAATAAATAAGTATATTTAAAAAAATGCGAGACGGACTTAAATTTAAATTAAATTAATTGTAGATAAACAAATTAACAAATTTCACAGACTGATCAACCATTGTTTGCTCACTTTTTTATTTATATAATAATCTATTCTTACATATATTTTACGTGCAAACTAAATGCAAGTCACACATTTTTCGGTTCATAGATAGAATTATTTAATCTTGAGCATTTATTTAATTTAGCATTCACATAAAGATAAGTTTTTCCAATTTAGAAAATCATATATATATAAATAAGTTAAAAATGTCTCCTACAAATATATGTTGTTGCGCCACAATCGGGATTTGGTCTCAACGATCATATTA
Source organism: Neltuma alba (assembly GCF_004799145.2). Classification (NCBI taxonomy): domain Eukaryota; kingdom Viridiplantae; phylum Streptophyta; class Magnoliopsida; order Fabales; family Fabaceae; genus Neltuma; species Neltuma alba. The sequence goes on along the minus strand of NW_021636160.1, from coordinate 20,510 downwards.
GTCAATAGTCAGTTCCTCATGATGTTAAAACATGGGTTTCCAAATTCTGGAATTATCTAATTTCATTTGGTCAAAACAAATTATCTAATTTCAAATAGATATAATACGCGGTTTGCAAAAACCATGTATTATATCACAAAAAAAAAGTTTTAATTATTATTATTATTATATTACAAAAAAAAAAGAAACAGTTTTAAAAATAAGAAGTTAAAAGTATATGTTTGAATTTTTCTCCAAAAAAAAAGTTTGAACTATTATTTTAAAAAATATATCTAAAATGATATGGTGGTGACCGGAGAGTGAAAGAATAATGTGCTTGAAAAAATTACATTCTTCGACTCTTCTCTAATTTTTTTTAAATAACAAAATATCAAAAGATATTCTGATTTTTTTTGTTTTTCTCTACAATTTTTTATTCTCCCAGAACACATAATGAAAAACATATTTTTCTATTTTTTTAAATAAAAACTGTTCTTAAAACAAAACAGAAAATCTAATAAGCCCTTAGTCTAAATTAATTAAATTTCAAAATCAATCAATTTTCAATCTTAGTTTTTTAATTGAAGGGATTTTAAATTAAACTCTTTGCAAATTAACACATTAACAAATTTCACAAAACTTCAAATATTTATTGACTTTTATGTACTTGATCTTTGTATATATAACAAGTTTAAAGCCAAAAAAAAAATCATATAAAGAATCTGGTTTTAGATACAAAATAAACACATTCAGTGAAATTAAATTTATTCAAAGTCAATATAATCTAAAGATTTGGTTCTTGGTTGTTAGGCCTATTAAAATTTGCAAATATTTTTAGTCGTTACAAACATCTTTGTATGTTTTGAGAGTGTATTATATAAATAATCTAATGAAAAACTTATTTTTCCATTTTTTGAATAAAAATGTTCTTAAATCAAAAAATCCATAGGCCCTTATATAAATAACCTAGTTTTGGATACAAAAGAAACACATTCAATGAAACATTATTCAATGTCAATATATTTAAAGATTTACTTTGTGATTATTAGGCTTATTAAAGTTTGCAAATATTTTCAAATTTTACAAACATCTTTGTTTGTTTTGAGAATGTATTATATAATTTCTTTTCTTGAGACATAAAGCAAGAGTATATTACTCTCGGACCTGTTTGGTATGAGAGAAATGGAGAGAACTTTTAATGAGCTTAATCCTTGGGGCTTAACAAAGCCACCCGTCTTATGTTATTGAAATTCAGCCAATAACACCTGCAAAAATAAAAAATCAAGGATGCAAAAAGAATAATGAGTGATTTCTCAATTCTCAAAACAATCCGAGTGCAATAACCTGTGTTCTAAGGACTGTCTTGTGAGTTTTCTTACAGAGTTAATAACATAAATTTGTTGCAAATTTTCAGCTATAAATTTAAGAAATTCAACTATAAATGTTAGAATATTAGAATTTGGAAAATAACTTGTAAGTAAGTCTTTTAAATTTAAAAAAAATGTGATAATTTGAATACAATGAAGTAAATTTTCTCAACTTTATTTGATGAGCTGTGAAAGTCAGGTAAATGTGGATAAAACCATCAATCAATAGTCCAGCATATGTAGTCTAAAATTGTTTTAATTTTTAAACGGTTTTATTATATATTGATGGTAATATGGAAAATGACATTTAAAGGCCCTCTAAAAAAAAATGAATGACAATTAAAATTTTGAAATTATAAACTAAATATTAAAAACAAAAGTCATAGTCCTTAGTTAGGATTACAGTTTTCCTGAGTTCAATTTTTTTGCACCTATGTTTTATATCTGTAGTACACACTTTCCGGTACTCAATTTATTATTTTTTTAGTAGTATTATTAAATGTTTTTAGTAATGAAGAATAAAAAATAATTATTCAAATATTAAAAATAAATACTGAAAAATTTCAAAATGAGTGCTGAAAAACATGGACCACAAATACAATCCATAGAGTTAGTTTGATGATTATTGTATTGCTCAGCATTACCAGATACTTCAACAGGTGTATTTGTCACCATCTCTGGTCCTTGTAAGACTTGTCTGTTACAAAAGAAAACCATATTATGAAAATATTAGTGATTTTATTATATACTTTCATGTTGCTCATACTGTAAGTGCTATTGAATGAATTTGGGTAGATTATGAAAACTAAATAAATTTTATATTTTTAATAAATGTCATATGATTTTCTTAAAATATTGCTATGTATGGTGAGATTATATATCATTTTATAAGTTAGATAAGTTAGTTTGGGACAGTAAAAAAATAAATTAATTTGAGAAACAATAGTATATATAAGAGATAAAATGAATTAAGATATTTGTTCTATTTAAAAAGTTTTCTCCTATTTATTATTTTCTTTTCGGCAATTTCTTAGCCATATAGCCAAACATATTCATAAAACAATTCACTCAGTCAAAAACACTCAAATAAAAAACATGAGCAAAATTTTTTAAAAAAAATTGGAATTGAAAGTTTTCTAGGTACATTCTATGACCCAATATATATATATATATAGACGATGAAAATAATATTACCTATCGGACCATAGCTTCAACACATAAAATATTATACCGAGAAAAACAAAAGCGTAATATTTCAGAATTCAGATAGTTTTTCCACAACAAAAAGTACGATGCGATGAAAGTTATAACAAGAAAATTATACATAGGTTTAATATGCATCTAGAAAAGTTAAAGAACATCAAAAATGCATATTAATTAGGATTACCTATGAGAAGTGGATGAAAGTTAAATTCTTTAACAAATTTCACAGATTGACTAATTAACCTTTGTTTGCTCAATTTTTATTTATATAATAATATATTTTTACATATATTTTTACGTGCAAACTAAATGCAAGTCACACATTTTTTCGGTTCTTATATAGAATTATTTAATCTTGAGCATTTATTTAATTTAGCATTCATATAAAGATAAGTTTTTTTTGAATTTAGAAAATCATATGTATATAAATAAATTAAAAATATCTTTTACAAATATATGTTGTTGCGCCACAATCGGGACTTGGTCTCAATGATCATATTAGTCAATAGTCAGTTCATCAAGACGTTAAAAGTTAAAACATCCGTTTCCAATATTTGAAATTATCTAATTTCATTTGGTAAAAAAAATTATCTAATTTCAAATAGATATAATACGCGGTTGGCAAAAGAAATGTTTTTGTGATATAAAGAACCGATTCCGTAGAATAATTTTTTAAGACATAGTTTTAATTCACAAAAAGAAAAAGAAATAGTTTTCAAAATAAAAAGCTAAAAAATCTGCTTAAATTATTATTTTCAAAATATATCTAAAATGATATAGTGGCGAGTGAAAGAATAATTTGCTTGAAAATATAACATTCTTTGACTTCTCAAATAACAAAATATGAAAAAGATATTCTGATTTTTTTTGGTTGTTGGTACAATTTTTTATTCTTCTAGAATACACGATGGAAAACAGATTTTTCTATTTTTTTAATAAAAGACTATTCTTAAAATGAAAAAAATCTAATAGGCTCTTAAATTAAATCCCAAAAAACTTCAAATATTTATTGACTTTTGTTTACTTAATCTTTGTATATATAATAAGTTTGAAGCCAAAAAAAATATTTATATAAATAATCTACTTTTAGATACAAATTAAAAACATTCTGTGAAATTAAACTGTATTCAAAATCAATATAATTTGAAGATTTATTTTTTGATTATTAGATTTATCAAAATTTACAAATATTTTGAATTGTTACAAACATCTATATATGTTTTTGAGAGTGTATTATGTAAATAACCAAGTGCAAGACATATTTTTTCTATTTTTGAATAAAAAAATGTTCTTAATCACAAAATCAAATAGGCCCTTAATTTAAATTGAATTAAATTAAAAAAACTATCGATTATCAATTATTTTTTTAAATCGAAGGCAATGTTAAATTAAATTATTAGGGAATTAACAAATTAACAAATCTCACAAAACTTCACTTATTTATTGACTTTTGTTTACTTAATCTTTATATAAATAACCAGTTTGAAGCCAAAAAAATATTCATATAAATAATCTAGTTTTAGATATAAAATAAACACATTCAATGAAATTTTATTCAAAGTCAATATAATTTAAAGATGTAGTTTGTGACTATTAGGTTTATTAAAATTTACAAATATTTTCAAATTTTACAAACATCTTTGTTTGTTTTGACTTTTGAGAATGTATTATATAATTTCTTTTCCTGAGACATAAAGAAAGAGTATATTACTTTAGGACCTGATTGGCATGAGAGAAATAGGGGGGGGATTTAATAACTCAATCCATGGTTTAGTAAAGCCACCCGTGTTGTGTAGTATTGAAATTCAACCAATGACACCTGCAAAAATAAAAAATCAAGGATGCAAAAGAATTATGAGCGATCTCTTAATTCTCAAAACAATCGCAGAATCACCCAGACTATAATAACCCACCTTTTAAGGGCTGTCTTGTGAATTTTCTTACGGTGTTAATAACATAAGTGTGTTGCAAAATTTCAGTTATAAATTTAAGAAGTTCAATTATAAATGTTACAAGGGTTAATACAAATTTTAGTCCCTCAAATTTGGACCCAATTTGGTATTGGTCCCTGAAATTTAAAACGTGTGGTATTAGTCCCTGAAATTATGTTCGTTTCAGATCGTTGGTCCCTGACATCTTCACACCGTTAAATTTTGCTGACGTGGCATTAACACCGTTAAACCGATGAGTTGGCATATGACCTGGACATGATATTGGTCCCTCAAATTTGGAGCCATTTTGGTGTTGGTCCCTGAAATTTAAAACTGATGGTATTGGTCCCTCAAATTATATCTGTTTCTGGCCTTTGGTCCCTGATAGCTTTAGGCCCTTCTCTTTTTATCAGTTCCTGTAGAACCCTCTGCTTTGCTGTTATCTGATCTCAGCAGCTCTGGCGGCTTGCTGGTTGTGCCTACCTTTTTGTTGGAGTTGCCGGTGAGGTTCTTGTTGCTTGTACTCAAGCTTCTTACTCTGGTAATGTGCTTCTCTTTTTTCTTGGGAGGTTCATCATCGTCTGTACTAGAAGAAGATGGCTTCAATGGGAGTGGTTTTGTATCTGAAGCCGGCTTCTTCTTCTCATGAATTGTTAAGTCACCTTTTTGGCCAAAGGTAGCAGAGGAGGTAGAAGGTTTAGCTGAGAATGCACTACATTTCCTCCACACTAATATAGGAGCAGAAGCTCTGTGTTTTGACAAAAGTGAATCCCAGATTGCATAGATTCTCTTCGACCATAACCTTTCATTGCTCATGCCACATCATCAAGTTTTAATTGCCAAGTCAAATGCCGTATCATAGGTTAACAAAGTTAGAGCCAACTCAGACAAATTTGACGGCGTAAAGCTATCAAGAACCAACAGCCAGAAACAGATATAATTTGAGGGACCAATACCATCTATTTTAAATTTCAGGGACCAATACCAAAATGGCCTCAAATTTGAGGGACCAATACCACGTCCAGGTCATATGCCACCTATATGCCAACTCATCAGTTAACGGTGTTAACGCCACGTCAGCAAAATTTAACAGTGTCAAGATGCCAGGGACTAACGGTCTGAAACGGACATAATTTGAGGGACCAATACCACACGTTTTAAATTTGAGGGACCAATACCAAATTGGACCCAAATTTGAGGGACCAAAATTTATATTAACCCCATGTTACAATATTAGAATTTGGAGACCAACTTGTAAATAAATTTTGTAAATTTTAAAAGATGTGATAATTTGAATCCAATGAAGTAAATTTTCTCAACAATATTTGATGAGCTTTGAAATTCAGGTAAATGTGGATAAAACAATAATGAGTGAATTGATAAATACTAGCATTTGTCTTGTGAAGCATAATTGCCTATAACAACACCCAACAAACAGATGAGCTGCAACTTCTTCTGATTATCAACTAATTTGAGAAGCTTTTGGGCCAAATTTTTAAGTATTTTTCTGGATATCCCAAAAAATTACATATTTAGCCATTGGAAACTTGTATGATGTAGTTATTGATTAAATATTTGGTTGAAATATTAACTTTTAAATTAGATTTATGAAAATGACGACGTATTCATCAATCAATTTTCCAGCGCCCGCACACACATATATATAGTCTAAAATTGTTTTAATTTTAAACGTTTTTATTATATGCTGATGGTAATATGAAAAATGACATTTAAAGGCCCTCTAAAAAATGAATGATAATTAAAATTTTGAAATTATAAAATCCTAAATATTAAAACAAAATCATACTCCTTAGTTAGGATTACAATTTTCCTGAGGTTTTTTTTTTTGAACCTATCTTTTATATCTGTAGTACACATTTCCCTCCAGTACTCAATTTTTTAATTTTTTTAGTAGTACTATTAAATGTTTTTAGTACTGAGGAATGAAAAATAATTATTCAAATATTAAAAATAAATACTGAAAAATTTCAAAATGAGTGCTGAAAAATTAAAAAAATTGATTATTAAAAATTTTAAGTGTTGCAAATATGAGAGATAATATGAACACGTCAAAAATTAAAAACTGAGTGCCGAAAAAAATTTAACTTGAAATTTGTTGATTCCAGCCAAAAATTGCCCATGATGACATTGATACTGATGCATCAATGATAATGTCATATGATTGTTTCTTTCCTTCCTTTAATGACCACGACCCCTGAGATAATCGATCACTCTCTAAACTCTAAATTATACTACTATCAATCCTAATTATAAGAGTCACTTGACTAATTTGAGGAGATTAAAGAAGTAAGTTGAGTTAGTTATTTGTCCTAAATAGGTATTATCTTTCCTAAAATATTCTTGCTAATCAAGTGTATTGACTAGAGCTATCAATGTTAGAATGACTGCTTTGAAAAAAATGTATAAATATGAGAGATAAAATGAATTGGAGTCTTACATTTATAACTAAAATAAAAGTCAAATAGGGTCTTATATTAAGGACTGGAGGTAGTATAATATATATATCCCTTTGCTTGTTAAAAATGGAAAAACTATGAATAAGTCCCAATTAAGGGACTTTCTGACAAACAAGCCCTGCAAATTTATGAAAATAGTCGCAAGCTCTTTAAGATTTTTGTTGTAATAAATTTCTCTCATGAAATCCAACAAATACCATTTGATTCATCTCTTTCGACTAATGTTGACCGGCCATTGGTAACTATTGATCAATGATCGATGGTGGTTAGTGCTAGGGTTATTCAAGAGATGGAATTGGACTGGGACAAAATCAGGACTGAATGGGACATCCCGTTTTCCTTTTTGAAAAAAAGTAAAATTTTTGTTATGATTTTTTTTATGTTATAATGTTTGTTTTTCATTGGGTTTATAAAGATAAAAATATTATATAAAAAACTCAATTATATATTGTAAAAAAAGTATAAAAACAATACTATAAAAAATTATATAATGACTTTATGAATTATTTTATTGAGGAAAGAGATTTTGTTGAAATAACATTACAATTTAAAAGTTAAAAATTATTATAAATAATAATAATAATTAAATGAATTGAACAATCAAATAATAATTATAAAATATTTTTTGTCCCATCCCATTCCATCTCAAATTTATTGAGCCCGGGACGGAACAATCGGAACTGAACAAGTTGAACACCCCCAGTTGGTGTTATTAGTTGGTAACCATTTGAAAAGAAATATTTTTCTGTTTTGTTACAATTATTAAAAAAAAGTAAATTATTTTTAAAAACTCAAATCAGCATTATAAATTTTCATGTATCTTAATTTATAAATTTTTTACTCTCTTTTATTTAGATAATAACCCAATTTTACATGAAAATTAAATGCAAGACCCGCCTTTTTCGGCCATAGATAGAATTATTTAATCTTCACCATTTATTCAATTTAACATTTTAATTGAGCATTGGAGCAAACCATATCTAATGAGATAAGTTAAAACGATCTTTTTAACATTCTGAAATTATCTAATTTCATTTGGTAAAAAAATTATCTAGTTTCAAATATATATATATATATAATACGCAGTTGGCAAAAGAAACGTTTTTGTGTTATAAAAAAACAATTCCCTATAATAATTTTTAATAAATAGTTTTAAAAATAAAAATTTAAAAATCTGTCTGAATTATTATTATTATTATTATTAAGAAATACGTCTAAAATGATATAGTGGGGAGTGAAAGAAGAATTTACTTGAAAATAATTAAATACAACATTCTTGGACTCTTCCCTAATTTTTTTTAAATAACAAATATAAAAAAGATGTTCTGATTTTTTGTTTTTGTTTTTTGGGACAATTTTTTAAATTCTTCTAGAATATATAATGAAAACCATATATTTCTATTTTTTTAATAAAAAAATTTTCTTAAAAAACGAAATCAAATAGGCCCCTAATTTAAATTAAATTTAATTTAAAATAATCAATTTTCAATCCTAATTTGACTCATCCCTTTCTACTAAAGTTGACCGGCCATTGATGTTCAATGATTAGATGGGTGACCATTGAAAAGAAATATTATTCTGTTAACTAAAATTATAAAAGAAATTAAATCATTTTTTTAGTAATTTTAAAATTTTATGGTGTTTGACCGTTTTCACATATCTTAGCTTCATTTATATAAAAATATATATTCTTTTTTCAAAAGCTACTCATTGTCAAAGGAGCTTCTCCAAACAATAAAAATATATTTTTAAGATCCCAATTATTTTTGAAAACTCAAATAAGCATTATAAAAATTTTCAAAAGGAACTCTATTCCTTAAAAAATAAGATAAATTAAAATTATTTTTTAATGAGAAAAAGTAGAATCTCGTGCATATGCTTCTGTCACAAGAAAGCATGGCTATTTCCTACAAATATTCACTCATTTAAAAACAAGCGAAATTTCAATCTCACGCAATTACTTACCTTTTGTTTTTTTATTTGTCATAAAAAATTGTTTTTACCAAAAGATATTTCTCCTTTCTATGCAACCATATATTGCATATAAAATTACAAATTTTAAACCCTGTGTTTTTGCTACTCTTCAGTCGTCAAAATTCTCAATGACCATTTTTCAAAAATTAATATTAGCAACACTATATCTGAAAACCCCAACACAGAACGCTCAATGAGGATCTATTGAAGAAAATAATATTTTCGTTTCGTACTCCCTGATTCCTTAATCACATTCCATACCTATTTTCGTTTTATTCCAAACTAATATTTCTTCTTTGATTGATTCTATAAAACTTATCAATATTTACCTCACTACAATGCAAGAAAACAGAGAATCATTATATACTACAAAATTAGTTAAAGAAAAACAATCTTTACACAAGAAATCCGCTGTTTGGGTTTACAAATTGAAGAGATTGAACACAATTCGGGGGATTCTGTGGGTTGTAATAAGATTGATTCATTGCAAGACTTGAAGGAACAAAATGATTTTGAAGCTGACATTGGGTTTGAACATCAGGATTGGTGATATCATGGATGCTTCTTCTTCTTCTCTTTTTGTTCCCTTTGTTGATTTGGTGATTAAAGAACTTCTGAGCATGGCTGGCAATCTGAACTGGGGTCCTTGTCTTCACAACATTTTCAGAAATGTTCTTCCAATTTCCCTTCCCATATCTTTGCAATCCAATCAGAAATAACCTATAATCAGAAAACAAAAGAAAATATATTAGGACATTTGTGATTAAAAAAGACAATATCAAAGAATGTTGCTCCTCAAGATGCCGGACATACGCTTCATCATTCTCCGGCACGTCATCAGCATTGTAATGTAGCAGTTGTCCTTCAAAGAGTGCATCAACGATACCATCAATATCCAGCTCCATTGGCATAATTAATGTCTTGAACCTGTAAGCACATCAATTTCAAATTCATATTAATCAAGATCTTTATGACTATATAATTACACTTTAATAGTACTTTTGTTTCTATATTAGACGAGTTTTTTACATTTGAAAACAATATTTCTAACAATTTATATATTTATACTATTTTTACACATATATTCTAGTAAGTTCTACAAATGATATCATTCTAATAATGAAAATAATTTAAAAATAATTTTCATAACTGTTTTGTTAATCATAATTAAAAGTAATACTTATTTTTTCTCCTCACCCCAGAAGACCCTTTTCCCTACCTTGATCCTATTGTGCTGACTTGGATCTGTGTTCTAACATATTTCGCCAAAACCTATACCTAGTTTTCATCTCCAGTAGTGTTCAAGTTTTACGCTTGAAAAGATTGAAAAATATGACACACACACACACACAACGTGGAATGAGTTCAATCAAATAACAAGATGATCATATGGTTCATAAATGTTATTAATGAGATATAAATTAAAAAAATAAACACAGCCAGTTCAGTACTTATGTAAAATATAATGAACATAATTAGATATAAACATTTTGCCCAAGATATAGATATAGACGATGAAAAAATAAATAACTATCGGATCATAGCTTCAACACACAAAAAATATTGTACCGGAAAATACAAAAACATAATATTTCAGATAGTTTTTCCACAACAAAAAGTGCGATGCGACAAAATTTATAACAAGAAAATTATACGTACTTCTAATATGCATCTTGGAAAGTTTAAGAACACCAAAAATGTCTATCAATTAGGATTACCTATGAGAAGTGGATGAAAGTTGAATTCTTTGACTTCAAGATTTTCCTTGCGGAGATCACAAACCTTTCTTGGTAGGACGTTTGTGCAACTCTAATTGATCACTTATGCCTGTTTATAATGTTTAGGAGAGAAGCATACAAGTCAAAGCAATGTTTTAGGAGGGGTGAATCCGATTCGTTTTTATCTATAATGAGTAAGTATATTTAAGAAAATGAGAGACGGACTTAAATTTAAATTAAATTAATTGTAGATAAACAGATTAACAAATTTCACAGATTGATTAACTATTGTTTTCTCACTTTTTATTTATATAATAATCTATTTTTACATCTATTTTTACGTGCAAACTAAATGCAAGTCACAAATTTTTCAGTTCATTGATAGAATTATTTAATCTTGAGCATTTATTTAATTTAGCATTCACATAAAGATAAGGTTTTTCAATTTAGAAAATCATATATATATGAATAAGTTAAAAATGTCTCCTACAAATATATGTTGTTGCGCCACAATCGGGATTTGGTCTCAACGATCATATTAGTCAATAGTCAGTTCCTCATGATGTTAAAACATCGGTTTCCAAATTCTGAAATTATCTAATTTCATTTGGTCAAAATAAATTATCTAATTTCAAATAGATATAATACGCGGTTTGCAAAAGAAACGTTTTTGCGTTATAAAGCAACAATTCCGTACAGTAATTTTTTCATAAGGGGTTTTAATTTCACAAAAAAAAAGAAATGGTTTTAACAATAAGAGGTTAAAAAAATATGTTTGAATTTTGCTTCAAAAAAAAGTTTGAATCATTATTTTAAAAAATATATCTAAAATGATATAGTGGTGACCAGAGAGTGAAAGAATAATTTGCTTGAAAATATAACATTCCTTGACTCTTCTCAAATTTTTTTCAAATAACAAAATATCGAAAGATATTCTGATTTTTTTTTGGTACAATTTTTATTCTTCTAGAATACATAATGAAAATCATATTTTTCTATTTTTTTAAATAAAAAGCTGTTCTTAGAACAAAAAGAATCTAATAGGCCCTTAATTTAAATTAAATTAAATTTAAAAAATAATCAATTTTCAATCCTAATTTTTTAGTTAAAGGTCATTTTTAATAAAACTATTAGCTCATTAACTAATTAACAAACCTCACAAAATTTCAAATATTTATCATTTTTTTACTTAATCTTTGTATACTACACAATAAGTTTGATGCTAAAAAAATATTTATATAAATAATCTAGTTTTAGATGCAAAACAAACACATTTACTGAAATTAAAATTTATTCAAAGTCAATATAATTTAAAGATTTGGTTTGTGATTATGAGGTTTATTCAAGTTTACATACAAACATCTTTGTATGTTTCGAGAGTGTATTATAAAAATAATCTAATGAAAAACATATGTTTCTATTTTTTGACCAAAAAACTGTTTTTAAATCACAAAATCAAATAGGCCCTTAATTTAAATGAAATTAAATTTGAATAAATAATCAATTTTTAATCTCATTTTTTTAATCGAAGGGAATTTTAAATTATTAGCGAATTAACAGATTAACAAATCTAACAAAACTTCACATATTCATTGACTTTTTTTACTTAATCTTTATATCAGTTTGAAGCGAAAAAATTAAGTCAATGTGTGCTTCGAAAGTCAGGTAAATGTGGATAAAACTGTAATGAGCGAATTGATAAATAGTAGCTTTTGTATTGTGAAGTAAATTAAACAATATAACTAATAATGCCAATAACAACACCCACACATAGATGGGTTGCAACTGTGCAACTTCTTCTGACTATCAACTAATTTGAAATTCTAAATCATTCTTATTTATGACATTTTATTAATAACAATTGACAACGTCTGAAATGCAAATAACAATACATTTTTGTTCTCATTCCTGATCTTTGATTTTGAAATTTTAAAGGCATTTTTTTTGGAGGATTTTTCCAAGGTTTTGGGCCAAATGTGAAATATTTTTCTGGATAACCCAAAACATTACATATCTAGCCATTGAAAACTTGAATGATGTAGTTATCGATTAAAAATTTGGTTGAAATATTAACTTTTAGATTAGATTTATGAAAATGACGACGTATTCATCAATCAATTGTCCAGCATATGTAGTCTAAAATTGTTTTAATTTTAGACTGTTTTATTATATATCGATGGTAATATGGAAAATATAAACATTTCATGTCCAAAAATATAGATATACACGACGAAGAAAATAACAACTATCGGATCATTGCTTCAACAAAAATAAAATAGTAGAAAAGTCACAAATAAAATATCTCATATAGATTTTCGTCTACAAAAAGTACGATGGGATAAAATTATAACAAGAAAATCATACACAGTTTTAATATGCATCTCAAAAGTTGAAGAACACCAAAAATGCGTAGTAATTAATAGTACCCACTTGAAGTGGATGAAAGTGAAAAGTTTTCTTGTGGAGATCACGAAGCTACCTTATGAGAAAATTTGTGATCACTTATACCTATTTGTAATATTTCGGAGAGAATGAGAAAAGTTCAAACAAAATGTTTTAGAAGAGATGAAAACAAATATTTGATTCATTTATATCAATGGATAAGTGTGTTTTTTAGGGGGAAAAATATTAGACAATAGCAGATGTATGAGTAAAAAAATATTTGAAAGCTAAGTAAATTATTTATTTATAATACATTTTTCTACCTCCACTAATTAAGTAATAATAGTTTGTAAAAGTATCAATCAAATAAATTGCTTCATTTTCTGGCACATCGGCGGCAGTGGCGATGACAGTGGTGCCGTCTAGATGTTGCTCTTCTGGATGCCGAACATATACATCATTCTCCGGCACGTCGTCTGCATTGGCGGTGGCATCTAACACTTGCTCGACATACACATCATTCTCCAGCACATTAGCGTCAACGACGGGGATGGTGGCGGCGTCTGGCGCTTTCTCTTGAGGACGCTGGACATGTTCATCAATATCTGGCACGTCAATGGCCTCTCTCAGTACTAGTTGCTCTTCAAGGTGTTGGGCATACGCTTCATCATTATGTAAAGCATAGTCAAAAGCAAAACACGCGCAAGTGAGAGAAAATTGTATTCAGAATAAATATAATTCAAATTATTAATATGAGATTACCAAGTTTATGAACTTCACAAATATTTGTCAGCTCCTAGGAACATCATTTTGGGTTTTGGACATATTAAATTTAAAATTTATATAAAGATAATTCAAAAATATCTCTTACAAATATCATTTGCACAGCTATCGAAACAATGTAATATTCATATAAAAATTGTGAAAAAAACTAAATGAATAAATACATATACTGTATACTTAAAAGTCTTATCTCGATCGATATTTCTAATAATTTATATAATTAATAGTATATTTTTATACATATATAATAGTAAATTTTATTATTTATGTTATTCTAATGAAAATAATTTAAAAATAATTTTCATAATTATTTCGTTAATTGTAATTAAAAAATAATTATTTTTTCTCCTCACCCCTGGAAGAAATATAATTCCTACCTCGATCCTATTTTGCAGACTTGGATTAATGTTTCTAACATATTTCACCAAAACCTACCTAGTTTTCATCTCTAGCAGGGTCCAAGTTTTATGCTTGAAAAGATTGGAAAATATGGGATATACATACCGTGGCAATGAGTTCAATCAAATAACAAGATGATCATAAGCTTCATAAATCTTAATAATGGGATATAAATTAAAAAATTAAAACTCACCAGTTCAATATTAATGTAAAATATAGTTAATATGGATATAAACATTTCGTGGCCTGAAACACAGACTTTAATTTAGATTAATTTAATTTAAATTATACTAATAGCAGATATATGAATAAACAAATTTCACAGATTTATTAACCTTTGTTTGCTCATTTTTATTTAGATAATAACCTCATTTTACATGAAAATTAAATGCAAGACCCGTCTTTTTCGGCCATAGATAGAATTATTTAATCTTGACCATTTATTTAATTTAACATTTTAATTGAGCATTGGAGCAAACCATATATAATGAGATAAGTTAAAAAGATTTTTTTTACATTCTGGAATTATCTAATTTCATTTGGTCAAAAAAATTATCTAATTTCAAATATATATAATACGCAGTTGGCAAAAGAAACGTTTTTGTGTTATTAAAAAACAATTCCCTATAACAATTTTTTAATAAATAGTTTTAAAAATAAAAATTTAAAAATCTGTCTGAATTATTATTATTATTAAAAAATACGTCTAAAATGATATAGTGGAGAGTGAAAGAAGAATTTACTTGAAAATAATCAAATACAACATTCTTGGACTCTTCCCTAATTTTTTTAAATAACAAAATATCAAAAAGATGTTCTGCTTTTTTTTGGGACAACTTTTTTTATTCTTCTAGAATATATAATGAAAACCATATATTTCTATTCTTTTTAATAAAAAAACTGTTCTTAAAAACACGAAATCAAATAGGCCCCTAATTTTTTGGCCAAAAAAATAGGCCCCGAATTTTAATTAAATTAAATTTAAAATAATCAATTTTCAATCTTAATTTGACTCATCCCTTTCATGTTCATTGATCGATGGTCAGATGGGTGACCATTGAAAAGAAATATTATTCTGTTAACTAAAATTATACAAAAAAAAATTAAATTATTTTTTTAGTAATTTTCAAATTTTATGGTGTTTGACCGTTTTCACGTATCTTAGCTTCATTTATAAAAAAAAAAAAATATTCTTTTTTCAAAAGCTACTCATTGTCAAAGTAGCTTCTCCGAGTAATAAAAATATATTTTTAAGATCCCAATTATTTTTGAAAACTCAAATAAGCATTATAAAAATTCTAAAAAGGAACTCTATTCCTTAAAAAGTAAGATGAATTAAAATTATTTTTTAATGAGAAAAAGTAGAATCTCGTGTGTATACTTCTGTCACAAGAAAGCATGGCTATTTCCTAAAAATATTCACTCATTTAAAAACAAGCGAAATTTCAATCTCACGCAAGTACGTACCTTTTGTTATTTTATTTGTCATAAAAAATTCTTTTTACCAAAAGATATTTGTATTTTACTAACTGCAAAAATTAAATAGTACAATATACTGTCTATCAAAAAAATCTTGGAACCCATATTATTGAATTCCAAAATCACAACATCACTTTATGCTTAATAAATGAAAATGTAAAAAATTGAATTGTACACTCAGCTATGCTAATAGTCTAACACTAAGAAACTATATATTTTCATATTTTCAACAAAAAATTACATAATAAAATATAAAATTAAATTTTTTTCTTTTATTTTTTTTAATTAGAGAATGATAATTCAGGATATTTCCCCTTTCTGGGGTTATAACAAATATACTTAATCTGCAGCAATCTAGTGTGAAAATAATATTTTCGTTTCGTACTCCATCATTCCTTAATCACATTCCATATTCGTTTTATTCCAAACTAATATTTCTTCTTTGACTGATTCTAGTATGAAAATAATCCTATAAAACTTATCAATATTTAACTCACTACAATGCAAGAAAACAAAGAATCATTTATACTACAAAATTAGTTAAAGAAAAACAATCTTTACACAAGAAATCTGCTGTTTGGTTTTACAAATTGAAGAGATTGAACAACATTTGGGGGATTCTGTGGGTTGTAATAAGATTGATTAATTGCAAGACTTGAAGGAACAAAATGATTTTGATGCTGACAGTGGGTTTGAACATCAGGATTGGTGATATCATGGATGCTTCTTCTTCTTCTCTTTTTGTTCCCTTTGTTGATGTGGTGATTAAAGAACTTCTGAGCATGGCTAGCAATCTGAACTGGAGTCCTTGTCTTCACAACATTTTCAGAAATGTTCTTCCAATTTCCCTTCCCATATGTTTGCAATCCAATCAGAAATAACCTATAATCAGAAAACAAGAGAAAATATATGAGGACATTTATGATTAAAAAAGACAATATCAAAGAACTGAGAAATTTTCAATGCTTACACATACCTGTGTTCTTCCTCAGTCCATGACTTTCTCTTGTGAACATCGGTATGAACATTACTTGGTGTCCCTGAGTTAGACAAAGGTTGGTTGACCAAGTGTTGCCTATTACAGAGTGATGAAAATTCAAGGGATGCCTTTGGCAGCAATTGATCATGATGTGGTTGTGGATTATATTGGTGTATGGGATGAACTGAAGAAACAATGTGATTTTGAGGAGTCAAATGTGCATGAAAGGGGTTTGGTGATGATCAGAATTTTGGGCACATGGGCATCAGATTTGGTTGCAGGTGGACCATTCTGGTTTGCATGCAAGGGAGGGACTGTGTGATGTTTTGTTGCAGGTTAAACTGCTGATTTATTATTGGAGAGGCTGTCATTTGAACAGAAAAGCTTGAAGGAACTTGTGGTTGGTTTAATTCATTCATTGGATGTGGCCGATGATGAACTTGAAAATTATGAGGAATTGATGAGGTGAATTGGTGTGTTGGTAGTGACTGATTTAGTGAAATATTTGGAGGATTTTGTTGGTCAAATTGATACGCTGAAGTAATAGTATGTGTTTGAGGAGTTAGACCAGAAATATGATCCATATAGTTAGTTTGGTGATTATTAACCTTTGTTTGCTTATTTTTATTCAGATAATAATCTAATTATACATGCAAATTAAATGCACGTCACCTCTTTTTCAGTTTTAGATAGATAATCTAATTCTGGTTTTAACATTGATGTTGGATAATTTTCATATATTATTTTTAGGTATGCTATCTCGCTTTCTTGAAATGTAATATTATCTCTTTTTTTAATCAATGAAAATTATAAATTAAGAAAACAAGGCTTTAGGCATTTGAGAGAAGCTTTGTTTATTGGGTGAAAGTGTTCTCATTGTACACGAAGGTACCTTTTGAAAGAAAATAGAATTTAGGAGCTTGTTAGAGAATGTTATATTTGATTCTGATGGTGTCACTACCACTGAAACTGGAGTAGTAGTTTGGTATATGTATAAAAAAACTAAAAAAATTTAAAAAATCATCTGATTTAATTTGACATAGCAAGAAAAGAGTTTAGATTAATATATCTAATATTGTCATTATTAGTATTTGTTACAGTTTTAATTGTATTCTGATACTACTTATCAAGCTCTGATACCGGTTTTTTTAAGTGCAAGAAAATTAAATTTTAAAAAATAAAGCTATTAAGTTATATTGGTGTTGAATAATTTTCATATACTATTTTCAAATATATTATTCACTTTGTCTATTTTTTCTTAACTAATATATCATCTCTTTTTTTCAATAAAATTATAAATTAAGAAAGTAATGCTCTAAACATCTAATAGAGGCTTTGTTTATTGGATGAATGTATTCTCACTATACATAAGGATGCCTTTTGGAAGGAAACAGAATTTAGGATGTTATTAGAAAATGTAATATTTGATTCTGACGGTGTCACTGTCATTAAAATTGAAGTGATAGTTTGGCATGTGTACAAAAAAAAACAAAGTCGAATCGTGATCCTATTAAGGAAGCAAATTCAATGAAGCAACAACTGGTACCATAGAGAAGCGGCCATAAACTGGATAGTCTTGACCAATTTGAAAGATCATTTAATGTAACTAAAGAAGGCTTCAAAAATTATCTGGTTTAGTTTGACATAGTAACAAGGAATTAGATTAACAAAATTGCCCCTGTTAGATTTTGCTATGTTCATTCCTTTCATACTTGTAGATACTACTTTGCTTTCTTTCATTCATGTGGAAGATGTGATATTTGAAATTGAATTGTGGGTGATGATCATAAGAGTATGAATAGTTGGACTAAAAAAAGCAATACTAGATTCCTTACAAATTTATGGGACCTCATGACTATAGTGTGAAATGAAATTGTGTGGTAATAATCATATATTTAAAAAAATTCTTGATATTGAAAATGGAGGAGCATCATGATTGATTTTACACATGTATAATCTCACTACTGATACGAATAGGATGATTAGTACTAATGGGTTTTAAGTGCTAATTATATCTTTAACCATATAAAATTTTTTGTGCCGATCGAAAATGAGAAACATTGGAGAGTAGTTCTCAGTTTACTCAAAATGCATTTGGTTGACTCATCCATATTGTTTGTAAAAGGTAAATTATACTTGGTAATCTAACCTATTCACTTTTTCTTAAGCTTGACTATTTTCCTTCATCTATATATACTTTTTTTTCCTATGTTTAATGTTTCAACATATAGATTTTTTAAGTATTTACTCAAGCATGTAGAGTTAAAGATAAAATTAATATTTTAGAATTTCTTTCAATTTTTAAATTTAAAATATACTCTTAATTTGTTTTAATAATTAAAATATAAGACAAATTAATGTATAATTTACAAATAATAATTTAATGCTATTTTAGAATTGAAAACAAAATAAATGAAAATAAGATTTCTTCAAAAGCAACCATTAAAAAAATGATGGCATGCAAATTTGTAGAGTTGGGTTTTAAAATTAGAACAAATTTCAAATCACTCAACGTTCTATATTATTTTCAAAAATTAAGAATTTTGAGCAAGTATAATTACAATGAAGAGGGCATTTTATGAAAACTAGATTTACATGATGAAATTTTTTTATAAGATCTACATGGTCAATTATATTTGAAAATATGTTGACAATTTTTTTCAACTAATCCTCTATAATCATATAATTATAATCAAATTTTATAACATGTGACCTTTCTTTTCCCAACGTAATATGTGATCTTTATTATCAATTATAGATTGACAAAATTTTAAAATCTTATTCATACAAAGTTTTCCTATAAAAAAATTCATATGCTAAAATTTGATTATAAATATGCGTCTAACAAAAATAAATAAATCTACATAACTTTCATCTATAGCTATTTTAAAATTTTGAATATAAAGAAAAGTGACTAGGAATGGAAATAAATTGCTGGGGTTTGACCCCTTTCAATTTTTACCTAAAACTTCCATATTATATTGGGCCAAATTTAAAAATAATCTCCTGTGGGCGGTAATCAAAGATTCCGAGTTCTCATGGGAGTTACTTCTTCCTGTCCTAATTATAAGAATTAGTTGACTAATTTGAAGAGATTAAAAAAAAATTAAGTTAGTTATTTATAATAAATAGGTACTGTCTTTCTTAAAATATTCTTGCTAATAAGGTGTATTGACTAGTACTACTATTGTTAGAAGGACTATCTTGAAAAAAAAATATAAATATGAAAAATAAAGTGAATGAAAACCTTATATTTAAGACTAAAATAAAAATCAAATAATATTTTATATTAAAGACAGAAGTACTATGACGTACGACACTTGTTTGGATAAGTTGGTTAGCCCATCTGGTCCCCTTTTATCGTGCTTTGTCTCTGCCTTGTTTGTCTTTTATACTATCTAATGGGCCCTTGTATTATGCAATAGGAATGCTCTTTCATCTTGTAACCGGCTCAATTAACTACGCGTAGCCTATGTATCTTACTAAATAAAAGATGTGTTTAATCTTACTTAATAAAAGATGTGTTTAAATACTTTCAAAATTACTTTTTTAAAAATATTTTTATATAAATCAAGATAAAAATATTCTCACATATTTATTTCATCATCGTATATCATAAAATTATAGTTTGATTTTTTTTCTTTATATAAAAACACAAAAAAGCCAGAATGAAGTGAGTGCATATATCTATTTATAAGCATACAATATACTAGTATATTTTTTTAATTAAAAAAAAAAAGCGCGACACAAGACTACTCCATTAGGATTTACGAGGGCTTTGGTTTCAGTTGTGTACCCTCATTCTTCTCCGCAGTTCGGGTCAAAAACATTTCCTCCGC